>NW_006293778.1:1742076-1744895 GCF_000327345.1 Myotis davidii | reverse complement strand
CTCTATTCTATTCCATTGGTCTATATGTCTGTTCTTGTGCCAGTACCAGGCTGTTTTGAGAACAGTGGCTTTGTAATACAGCTTGAAATCTGGTATTGAGATCCCAACTACTTTGTTCTTTCTCAGGATTGCTGCAGCTATTCATGGTCTTTTTTAATTCCAGATGAATTTTTGGAGAGTTTGTTTTAGGTCTGTAAATATGCCGTTGGTATTTTAATGGTAATTGCGTTCAATTTATAGATTGCTTTGGGTAGTATGGACATTTTGATGATGTTTATTCTACCAATCCATGAACATGGTATATTCTTCCATATGTTTATGTCTTCCTCTATCTCTTTTTTCAGCGTCCTGTAGCTTTCTGAGTAGAGGTCTTTTACCTCTTTAGTTTATTCCTAGGTATCTTAATTTTTTTGGTGCCTAGGTATCTTAATTTTTTTTAGTCTCTCTTTCTGTAAGTTCACTATTGGTGTATAGAAATGCCATGGATTTCTTAGCGTTAATTTTGTATCCTGCTACATTGCCGAATTCATTTATTAAGTCTAATAGTTTTTTGATGGAGTCTTTAGGGTTTTTTATGTACAATATCATGTCATCTGCAAATAAGGACAGTTTTACTTGAGCCACCCAGCCAGACCACCTCAATTATTTTTTAAATGTTATGTTAACATTTTATGGTTTTATGTTTGTTATTTTAATATTATTAAATATTTCAGTTTTAGAATTTTAATACGTTAAATAACAAAAGCTCTTTGGCATCCTTGATAATTTTAAGAGTATGAAGTGATCCTGAGACCAAAATGTTTGAAAGCTATGGAATAGAGTTTGTCTCTCAGATCATTGAAAGTTCCCATCAGTCAGGGAGCCCATGTAAACACTCTCAATGTTTGAAAGACACATAACTATAACTTTATCTCTGGCTGAAATACCATGAGTCTCTCTTAGGAAAGAGTAGGAGTCCAGGAGATACCCCAAGGATGCATAGTAAAAGTATGTTTATTTTTTTTTTATGAAACTAGCGGCCCAGTGCATGAAAATTCGTGCACTGTGGTGGTGGGGGGGGGGGGGGGGGTCACTCAGTCTGGCCTGCCCCCTCTCACAGTCCAGGAGCCCAGTTGCAGTCTGGTCTCCCTCTGTGGGAGGCGACTGGGCCGATCAGGGGAAGGTGATGCCCCCATCACACCACTGCTGCTGCCACTGCCAGCCGCCATGGCTGCGTGAGCCTCGGCCCAGCCCTCACAGCAGCAGCCGCCATTGTGGCTTACCTGAGCCTCAGCCGGCTGCGAGGGCCGAGGCTTATGCAGCTGCTGTGGCTTTGTCCAGAAGGATGGCCAGAAGATGTCTGGTCTAATTAGCATATTACCCTTTTATTAGTATAGATGATATATAAGTTTCAGCAAAAGATTGGAAACCACCTAAGTTTTTGGTTTGTTGTTATTGTTGTTAGTTTTTGAACCTTAGATGCACAGAAAACAGGCTGATTTCATTGTGGTCTTAATTTATCAGTATGTTGTCATCTTGGGTCCACACAAGATCCCTCTCCTTCACTCTGTTTTGCTCTTTCTTCAAATTTCATCGTCATTTCTCTCTACTAATTGCCCACTCATTTTATTTATTTATTTTTTAAATATATTTTATTGATTTTTTAGAGAGAGGAAGGAAGAGAGATAGAGAGTCAGAAACATCGATGAGAGAGAAACATCGATCAGCTGCCTCCTACACATCTCCTACTGGGGATGTGCCCGCAACCCAGGTACATGCCCCTGACCGGAATCGAACCTGGGACCCTTCAGTCCGCAGGCCAACGCTCTACCCACTGAGCCAAACCGGTTTTGGCTGCCCACGCATTTTAAAGAGATTGGTGTATGTGCAGTGTTATAAAATAGGTATAGTTGTTTTGTAAAGAATTGTGTGTGTTTTATTTAAATAGTATTTGTTACTATACTTCTCATCATATTTCCTATTTTTTCTCTTTTTTAATTCTTATTGTTGAAAGTATTACCGTATGTCCCCTTTTTTCTTCCACTAACCCCTGATAACCTGCCCTACCCTACCCCACCCCAAGCCTCCACCACCGTATTGTCTGTGTCCTTGGGTTATGCATATATGCATACAAGTTCTTTGGTTGATCCCTTTCCTATTTTTTTCATGATTATGTTTTATAAATTTCTCCATGTTCAGTTAATTCATTGCTTCTAACTGCTGCAGAGCATTTCATAGTATGCATCTGCTATATTTTGCTTGCTAATTAAATTTACTTATTGATTACTATTGGACACCCCAGATGCATCTAACTCTCTACTTCTATCCTATCTAATAAAAGAGAAACATGGTAATTGGCGTACGACCGCTACCCTTCCCATTGGCTAATCAGGGCGATATGCAAATTAACTGCCAGCCAAGATCCGGCCGGCAGCCAGGCAGCTTGAAACTAACATGAGGCTTGCTTGCTTCAGTGACGGAGGACTCCAACGTTCCCCGCCTGCCGCTTCCGGCCTCTGAGCTGCAACTCTAAGCAACTATGTAACAAATATAGAAGCTAAAAAAAACCCCAGAAACCTACTTTATTCCACCGGGCTTCAGCCAGCAGGATCGCAACATTGTAAGCAAAAGCCAGAAACCTACTTTCAGCAGCGGAGGCCTAAGAGCTGGAGCCAAGCCTCAAAGCTAAAGCTGGCCCAGAATAAAAAAAGAAAAAAAGGAGCGGTTGGGAGCTTCAGTCACCCCCAGCCTGAAAACAGCCCTCAGCCCCTCAGCCAGACTGGCCAGGCACCCCAGTGGGGACCCCCACCCTGAAGGGTGTGTGACCAGCTGCAAACCGC
>NW_006293778.1:1734656-1741404 GCF_000327345.1 Myotis davidii | reverse complement strand
CACTCCTCCCCCCCGAGTGCACAAATTTTTGTGCACCGGGCCTCTAGTTAGTTATAGTAAAACATCCTTGAATGTGCCCCCATTCAAACTCTGGAAAAAATATATCTATGAGTAGAATTGCTATGTATGCTATTGCTTTCCAGAGTGATCGTACAATTTATACCCCCACCAGCTGTGCAAAAATCCCCACTCCCCATGTCCTTTCCAGTACTTAGTATTATCTACTTTTCTAATTGCTGCCATTCTGATACTTACAAAGTAATCTTTCATTGTTGCTCTAATTTGCATTCCATTATAATGAACTTTAGCAATTCTTCATATATTTGTTACCCATTCAAGCCTATTCTGTGAACTAACTACCTGTCTACCTTCTTATGAAATTTATTATTTTTTATCTTGGGTTTCCTATCTTTTTCTTGTTGATTTAAGGAGTTCTTGCATGTTTTGGATATTATCCCTTGATGGTTTTAAACATTACAAATATAGGGAGAGCAAAAGAAGGTTTACAGTTGTGAGTATGTAAAAAAGAGTTTATTCTTGTATTATTATGTATTGACTAGAGGCCCAGTGCAGCCCCGCTCACACATGCCCTGCAACGCTTGCAGCTGTGCTTGCCTCATGGTGCCCGCCTCGCCGCACCCACCTCACCATGCCCACCCGCCCGCCGCCCTGCCCACCCACTGGCCGCCAGCCTTGCTGCGATTGGAGCCTGCGGGCTGTGAGGGAGATACTGAGAGGTGCTCCATGCACTTCATGGTGACCGGTCGTTTGGTTGTTAATGGCATTAGGGCCACTGGCTTTTTATAATATAGATTATTGTATTATTTTCCAACCTACTATTGCGACCCCTGTATTTTTTCCCATCTAACATGTTTCTTAACTTTACATATTGTACACTACGTTGAACAAAATGTTTAATTTTAGTGTAGCCAATTCCAACCACTCTTCTCTTTTTCTTAGTTGGTGCTTTTGAAATTCTGTTTTTAAAAATTTCCCAAGTCCCTTGGTCACAAAGATTTTATTTCACATTTTCTCCTGTTATCTTTATAGACTTATTGATTACATGTAGATCTTTAACTTATCTGGAGCAAAGCGTTGTGTGACTTAGAGGTCTTTATTTTTCTCCACATAATAAAATAGTCACCTTAACATCATCTACTAAACAATTTATCCTTTTTTCAAGGATACAAACTTCTATCATACAGCAAGTCCTCAGATATAAATTAAGAGCAATTTCTTAGCTCTCAATTCTGTTTCATTGGTCCATTCATATATTGCTGGGACAATTATCAACAGCATCACCATCATTTATAGTATGTCTTAATATCTGATGAGTGAAAGTAACTAGTATTTGGTTTGTTTCCTATGAACATGTTTTAAAAATGTGAGGACCTTTAGAAATTTATTTAAATTTTATTGTGTTCCTCAAAAATTCCGTTTTTTCATTGGAGTTTTATTCACTCTGCATGTGTATTTGGAGAGAATAGATAACTTTACTAGGTTAGATCATACCAACCATGAACACAGTGTATTTTCCCATTATTCAAATCTTATTTTATGTCCTTTTCTATTTTTCTACTAAAGAAATGAGGATTTAGCCCTAGCCGGTTTGGCTCGGTGGATAGAGCGTCAATCGAACCTGAACAGTCCCAGGTTCGATTCCGGTCAAGGGCACATGCCTGGGTTGTGGGCTCGGTCCAGCCTGCAGGAGGCAGCCAATCAATGGTTCCCTCTCATCATTGTTTCTATCTCTCTCTCTCTTCTCCCTTCCTCTCTGAAATCAATAAAAAATATTTTTTTAAATGAGGATTTAGAAATAAAACATGCAAACCAAAAAAATGAGGATTTATATGTCTTAAAATAATATATTATTTGTATTACTACAACAATTTTTTTCTAAAAGGAGTGCCTTTAGAGTTGACTTGTATATTTCTATCAATCTTGCTAAACTTTTGGTAGCACCCATAGTACGTTGATTCAATTGGATTTTCTGTACAGATAATCATATCATCTGCTAATAACGATTTTTATCTCTCCCAATCCTAGCATGCCTTATGACTTTATCCTGACTTAAACGATAGGACCTCTTTCCAAGTTCCAGAAATTGCTCCCTCTCCTCATCCTTTTGGACCTAGGAATGTTAACAACCCCTACTGTTGCTCCTGGGATACTACGTAAATATTTGCGATGTCCCACGCCTTGTCCACATGTTTGTAAATAGTCTCTTTAGTAAACCTTTCATGATTATCTGAATTTGAACATGCCATCTGTTTCCTCCTGGGATCCTGACTGATATGACCTTATATACTTGTACAGAGAAAATCTACCCCCCCCCACACACACCCCTTTACATTAATAATTAGTAAATGTTTGGTGTGCATCCTTCTGAACACAAAACATATTTGTGAGATGTATAACACAAAAACATGTGAATAAAACAGAAACTATATTTTTTAAAGGAGAACCTTTAAAAAAAAAAACTGAACATTTCTGGTTGCTAATGATATCACTTCCCCCAAACTCTTTTCTTGGTCCCTGTAACTCTAAGTCTGGCATCTCTGTCTCCCCTGTGGGCTTATCTTCTTAACTTTGAGTATCCAGGATCTGTCCATAGTTCTCTTCTCTCACCATCCTCTCTCCCTCTTTTTATTTTTTTAATCTTTATTGTTGAAAGAATTACATAGGTCCTTCTTTTTCCCCATTAACCTCTTCCATCCAGCTCCTGTCCCAACCACCCCCCCGCCCCAGGCCCTCACCACTCCATTGTCTGTGTCCCGGGTTATGCATATATGCATATAAGTTCATTGGTTGATCTCTTCTCACCACCCTTCCCTATCTCTCTCTCTTTTTGAGACCTATTCTCTGAGGAGTTGCAGTTATTACAATGCAAATAATTCCAAAATTCTGAACAACAAAATGGCAACAAATACATACCTATCAACAACTGAATCTCAAAATCAAAATAAATGATTACGAGATCTAATGAACAGAACAAACTGGTGAATAAAATAGAATCAGAGGCATGGAAATGGAACAGACAGACTGACGATTTTCAGAGGGAAAGGGGTGGAAAGTGGGAAGAGATTAAACAAAGATCTTATATGCATATATGCATTACCTATGGACAGAGACAATAGGGTGGTGAAGGCCTGGTGCAGAGTGGGAACAGGGTGAAGGGAGGCAATGGGGGCGGGGAGAAGAGGGACATCTGTAATAATCTCAACAATAAAGATTTTTAAATAATAATAATTCCAAAATCTGTCTCTAGCTCTGACCTCTCTCCCAAGTTCCTCCATTTTCTTACTCTCTGATGGCTATCCCAACATGAATGTGCTAACAACACTTCAAACCCAACAGGATCAAACCCAAATTCATTTCCTTCCCACTAAACCACTTTCTCCATCTGAGTTTCCTCTTTCCGTTCCTAATAGCTTGTCTTATTGTCTTCCAAGCTCAACATTTTGGTGCCATACTTGATTCCTTTTCATTGTTTTTCATCACTGCTATTTAGGACAGGTTTTAGCAGCTCATATAGCTACAGTATCTATCCAGGATTCATCTCCTTCTTTCAGTCACCACAGCCAAAATCCAATGTGATACTCCTCCCTGGAATCTCACAACCCCCTCTCAACTCAGCTCCCACCTCTAGGTTTCCCTCCTGTTGTACCTAGCCATCCAACAGATTAACAGCCTAATTCTCCTATTTCTGTGTTCTGCAAACCCAGTATTCCCTGGATTTCAGTTTAAGCTTCACGATGTGCATCCAAATGTCTCTGTTATCGGACCTTACCCTACACAATACTTCCACCCTGTGCCAATCATGGACTCTTCCACCCTGTGCCAATCATGACTTTTGTTTGCTCTGCTTACAAAGTCATCCTCATATCTCTGCTGGTTTAAATTACTCAAGGTGCAGCTCAAACTCTGCTTCCCTAATGTGACTCCCTTGAGACATTAATCATATTCTGCTTTACAATATATTATACGTGTTCAGTCGTTTTGTTCATCAAAAGTTCCCTGCCCAGCAGGCGTGGCTCAGTGGTTGAATGTTGACCTATGAACCAGGAGGTCACGGTTCGATTTGACATTTGTGTGTCTTCTTGGGAGAAGTGCCTGTTTAGGGCCTCTGCCCATTTTTTAATTTGGATTGTTTGGTAATGTTGAATTGTATGAATTCTTTGTATATGTGATATTAAATCCTTGCTGGAGCTGTTCTTTACAAATATCTTCTCCCATTTGGTTAGTTGCCTTTCATTTTGTTGGCCGTTTCTTTTGCTCTACAGAAGCTTTTTAGTTTGATATAATCCTGTTCTTTTATCTTTGCCTTTACTTACCTTGTCTTTGGGGTCAAAGTCATAAAATCCCCTCAGAGACCAAGATCCGTAAGTTTGGTATCTATATTTTCTTCTGTGTAATTTATTGTTTCAGGTCTTATGTTTAGGTCTTTCACCCATTTTGAGTTAAGTTTTATATATGGGGATAAACAAGAAGGTTTGATACCTGTTCTTTGCAAACTCTTCCCCTTAAACCTTTCTTTAAAGAATTGTAAGCAAATAATGGAAAAATAATCTAAATGTAAAGTTTTTGCCAGCAATAACAGTAGTACAGGAAAAGGAAAAAAAGTGAATGTTGCAAATAGTTCTATCCATGAGAACTTTAGCTAAACTGATTTTCTGTAGCTTACTCTAAAATATCATCCACTGGACAAAACCAGGAAAAAAGAACATGTTATAAGACTTAAGCATTTGAGTAATTTATAATGACTACACTGTTTACAAAACTTCCATTCATTTTGGCAACATGATGAGATCGCTGGTCTCAAAGTTGAAGAAAAAGCATACAGCATTGCAGGCCTGAGGAGAACATATGGCTGCATTTAAAAAGCAAGTGCTAGAAGCCTGGCCAGCGAGGCTCAGTGGTTGAGCATTGACCTATGAACCAGGAGGTCATGGTTCGATTCCCAGTCAGGGCACATGCCCGGGTCTCAGGCTCGATCCACAGGGTATGCAGGAGGCAGCCTATCAATGACTCTCTCTTGTCATTGATGTTTCTATCTCTCTCTCCCTTCCTTTCTGAAATCAATAAAAAAATATTTTTTAAAAAAATAAAATAAAAGCAAGTGCTAGTCATTATTTTCTGTAGTCAGGAGGGGAAATACTTGCTTACTTCAGATTTTTTTTTCAAATATATTTTATTGATTTTTTTTTACAGACAGGGGAGAGAGATAGAAAGTTCGAAACATCGATGAGAGAGAGAAACATCGACCAGCTGCCTCCTGCACACCTCCCACTGGGGATGTGCCCACAACCAAGGTACATGCCCTTGACCGGAATCAAACCTGGGACTCTTGAGTCCGCAGCTCAATGCTCTATGCACTGAGCCAAACCGGTCAGGGCATCAGATTTTAACAGCATATGTACCTACTTTAGATTTCTTATCTCAAAGCTAAACATTTTAACTTCAAGCAAAGCCACAGAGGATTATTTCTCCAAATACATATTTAATTAATTGCTTATTTTCTTGGCTCTCTCTGTGAGCTTCTTTTAGGACAAAGACTATTTCCTATTCATCGTCACATCTAATAATAAGCACAATTCCTGGCACACGATAGGCAACAAATACTTGTTCAATGAAAAAATGTAAACACAGACTTTAAATCTTTGCCAGCTCTCAATCTTCAAATTATTTTATGTTCTTCATTTGCACCTTTTTCTTACCCTCATTCTATCAATAAAAACAAGAATGGGGCAGGATTTCCAATCAGCCTGACCTGTAGTATATGGGTGTTTCAACAAACGAAAGCCTCAGGACTTGCCAGGAAACTTTAATTCTAAAAAAGAGAGAGAAAGAAAAACCTCCTTATTTATATTTCAACTCAAAATTGCACACTTCCCTTAAAATGTTGGATATCTGTTCGATGCCTTGAGCAAATAGAAAACCGCAGACATGGCCCTAAACTTCACTTAAAATGATTGTATTCATTATTTTTATTTTTCGCCTCACTTTTTTGCTGTAGTTGCTGTGAATGGCTTGGAACATGCAAAATACGCGAAGCAAGAAACACAGCCTGTACCTGAAGAGTTAGCAGTTGAAAGGCGCCAAGAGGTACAATGGATATAAAAACCTCTTGAAGAACAGCCTTTTGCTGCATATGTGCCAGGCAAGACAGTATGTGGCAGGAAAAGAGTTGGGGAAACTGCTTTAAAAACCTATTAACTAGGAATGTGAAAAAGCAGGGGACAATTGGGGAAGGAGGGAGGTGCTCACTGCTTTAAAAGGCTTTTAAATGTGACCATATTTTTGTTGGCTTTTTGCCTGCGACATAAAATGAGGATGGTGTGCTGAATGGCTGGCGGGGCCGCTGGAGGTGGAGTGAATGGAAGCAAGGCTAGGAAGTCAAGGCTGAATTTTGAGACGCCACTCCGGTCCGTGTGCAGCTGGGGAGACAACTCTCAGCAATGATTTCGTGCAGGAAGCACAAAATTCAGTCAGCCTGCTCCATCACCCTTTCATTCGAGTGTTTTTCTTGATCCCACACATATTTGCTTATGTGATCTCTGCTGCAGATATTAAGGAGTTAATCAATTAAGCCAGCCAACAGGCAGGAAGAGAAAAAAAAGCCACAGAACTTAGAATTGAACAGCTGACAGCGGATTCTGCAGGTGTGAGATGGGAATCAGCTCTGCATTTTCTCTGCAGCACGATTTGCTCTGTGCGGTGGCCTGATTTTTCTCGCCTCTTCAAGACA
>NW_006293778.1:1722727-1730975 GCF_000327345.1 Myotis davidii | reverse complement strand
AGCCTGCCCCCTACAGGGCGCCTGCCCCTTTCCTGGGCTGATGCTCACACACACACACACACACACACACTGGAGAAGGTGGCGGGGGGGGGGGGGGGGGGGGAGAATTCCAGAGGGTCTTGCTCTAGGGTCCTGTGAACTTTGACCTTTAACCACACCTCCCTCTGTGCTTACACTGATAACATTCCATATTAGTGGTGGCCTCGTAGGATTTTAGTTTCATATTAGGAAAAGAAAAATACTCTAGGGGCCATCCTACTTAAATAAGAAATGGTGGATTGAATTACAGCACAATTGGGGGGGGGGGGGGGGGGGGAGAATTCCAGAGGGTCTTGCTCTAGGGTCCTGTGAACTTTGACCTTTAAAACCACCTCCCTCTGTGCTTACACTGATAACATTCCATATTAGTGGTGGCCTCGTAGGATTTTAGTTTCATATTAGGAAAAGAAAAATACTCTAGGGGCCATCCTACTTAAATAAGAAATGGTGGATTGAATTGCACAGCACAATATATCAGCCTCCTTCAATTGGTGCCAAGGGATGAGCCTGCTGTGTGTGTGTGTGTGTGTGTGTGTGTGTGTGTGTGTGTGTGTGAAGGGGATCACTACTTGCATTGAATGTATAAGTGCCACAGCAGATAGTAAGGTCAAAACAGGGTGGGGAAAGAAGAGAAATGGATGGCCTGAAAGTGCATATTTTTTATAGACCAGTTTATCATATTCTTCCAATCATTCCATTTGCTGGTAATGGACATTCAAGGCTAAACTCCACACTGTGGCAGTTCTTCCAAATCTTTTTGACTTATAGTGGTGAAAATACTAATTATGTAACTCAAAAATATTCAACATGATCCCTTGATTAATAAAACATCCTAGTGTTTCTCCTATAAAGGGCTTTGGATTGCCTGCAGGAGTGATAGGGACTGACTAGAGAAAATTAATTTGATTTTTTTTTATGCTGGTGAATATGACTTGTACATCCATACCTTTTTGACCAAACCCTATTATGAGGAACATATTTGGAATAAGGGTAGAAACACTCAGAGATCTGAGACTTTTTCTAGATAGACTCCAGGAAGGACAGATAAATGCCTTCAGTTATCGACAATCAAAATGGAAGCTAGTACCTACCGTTAAATCTCATTTAGAATCTTCTCTTTCTCTAAGACCTATTTTGTGTTTCTAAAATCCTATGTTTCCAATTTCTCCTTCTGAAAACAAAGATCCTATGATTTAGATCATAAGAGATTGGCTATTTTCACATCTGAAACCTATATAATTTTTTTAACCAATGTCATCCCAATAAATTCAATTTAAAAAGTAAAAGGGAAGATTAGCTACTTTCAGATATACTGGCCTTAGAGAGCTTGAAAAAGTCTCCCCAATCCAAAAATGTCTTCTCAGACTTATTTTAAGACTCTTAAAATTCTACCACTAGAAATTTCAATACTAACAATAAGCTTTTGTCCTTTAATGATAAATTCACTTTCAAAGCACAGCAAAATTAAATGAACATAAAAACCCAAAGGTATGTGTACTACATAATTTTTAAGTATGTGTGGGCCAAAGATCAGAAAGGAATATAGAAAATGTTAAGATATTTATGGTATTATGGTGGTAGTATTATAGATTACATTTTCCTTTTTAAATTTCCTTTTAATGTTCTTGTAATAAACATCAGTAAGAAAAATAATAACATCACTTTTAAAGATCCTAATTCTGCTTGACCACGGTATCTAGCTATTAGGACCTAAAATATAAATACATTTTAAAAATTTAAAATATTACTCTCAGTGACATAGATTGATGATTGATTGATGGATGGATGGATTGATTTAGGGAGAAAAATATAAAACAACAAATAATTCATTTACAAGTTGATGTTTATTACGGGGAAGGCACTTTGTTGGGTGATATAGCGGATATAAAAATGACTAAGATCTGTGCCATGTCCCCCTTCAAAGAGCTTCTGGCATAAAGCTAGTAACTTTGAAGAAAGAACCCATTGTTATCATCAGTCACTAGTACATTATGGTGAATCCATTTATTAGCCATTTGTTTCAGATTTTGCAAAGCGGAAGGATGGGGCAAGCCTGGGACACTACCTAGGGAAGATCAGCCTGGATTAAGACCCTTAATGAAGGAAGATGAGGGCAGTGGGCACAAGCCGGGAGAGGCACTAGCACAAAAGAGGGAAGGAGGTGAGAGCATGCTGACTGCACACTGTGTCTGTTTCAGAGGGTACATCAGAGCCAGCTCTGACTTTTGAATATAATTTTTAGTGTATAAAAGGAACCCTAACAACGTATTATTCCTATCAATTGAGGAGTGCCAAGTAATCAAGGAGGAATATTTATAGACAAATACGCCTTCATATTCACAATATAAACTCTGAAATAGTATATATTTTCTTATAAGCCATCACTGCAGTGAAGATCGTTTTAGTCCAAAAAAAATTTTTTTAATATATTTTATTGATTTTTTACAGAGAGGAAAGGAGCGAGATAGAGATAGAGAGTTAGAAACATCGATCAGCTGCCTCCTGCACATCCCCCACTGGGGAAGTGTGCGCAACCCAGGTACATGCCCTTGACCGGAATCGAACCTGGGGCCTTTCAGTCCGCAAGCCGACGCTCTATCCACTGAGCCAAACCAGTTTCGGCAGTCCAAAAATTTTTGAAGCTCACTCTAGAATCTGATGTCTCAGATATCCTTGTTCAATTATTCTGTTCCAAGTATTTGAAACCAGATGGATCCTGGCCCGTATGGCACAGTGGTGGAGCGTCAACTTAAGAAACAGGAGGTCACAGTTCAATACCTGGTCAGGGCACATGCCTGGGTTGCGGACTGGGTCCGGGGATGGGGGGCGGGGGCGGGAAGGCACCTACAGGAGGCAGCCAATCGATAATTATCTCTCATCATTGATGTTTCTATCTCTCTCTCCCTCTTCCTTCTTTTCTGAAATCAATAAAAATATTTTTTTTAAAAGGAATTGTGCTGTTTAAAAAAAAAAAAAACAGGTGGGAAAAGTATTGGGGAATGAGTTACTTTCTCTTTTTCCCCACCTTTTCTATACATCAACATATATTGGTTTTTCCCTTGCTGGTAAAGAAATATGACATTGGCAAATATCAAATAACCCCATTTTGACAGACTTCGAGACAATACTACTCAGCTATTATTTTTAAATGTTTCACTTTCCTACACTCATTTCTTGCAGCTGGTCACTCTCTTTAGAAGACAATAACACTCACAGGCCCTAAATTTTCATTTGGCCTCTAAACTCCATTTGATCATCAATATCGTCTTTTGCACCCCCCATCCCCCTCCCCCTTACCCCCCAGACTTATTCTCTGTCCGTTTGTCTCACGTTTGTCTTTTCCTTTTAGCCACTTTCTGTCATTTTTAATCTTCCTTTTGGAACAAGTTGTCTGCCTTTTATATCTATATATTACTCCCTCCGTCTTCTCATTTGACCTTCTCTACACCTGTAGATTATGAATGTTGCACTTTGACTCACTTTGTTGCCATGGTGACCTCCCATTAATAAAATTTCCCTCCTTCTGGATTGTTCTAAGAAAGCATAATTTCAAGCATCCACAACTGTTGCCCAAATAGTTTACACGTAGTTTCATTCTTCACCTGTTAAATCCAGTGCGTTCAAGGATATGATTTCCTACTCCTATTTTTACTCAGTACTTTCTGTGAGTCTCCTTTATTATACCTTTCAATTGCGGTGTGGAAATTTTAGCCATCTGTGGCCTCCTCTGAACTGTACATGGGACAGTGATAATGACCTTCTGACCCTACAGTTCTTCCTGGCTGTGGGTAGAATTGATAGCACTTTTTCAATTTCTTCCTTGTCTTTGCTTGAACATACTGGAATTACAACCTCTGACAAAGGTAACATCCCTTTTGTCGTGGAAACAAAAGGAGTGTGTAATGAATTGGTTAAGATTACATTGCATGGTTAGATGATGAAATCCAACTGCAGCTCCATTCCTTTATTTTCTCAAGCTGGGCCTGGTCTTTCAATAAGACATTATTGACTGGCATCTTCCCCAGAACAGGTGCTTCCGAATATGGTCTTGCTGCTTCGAGTTCTGTAGACTGAAAAAATAGCTCCAGTATACATCAAGGGAATCAGATACGAGACAGTAATGCCTAGTATCTTAGGGGGAGCACTGTAGATGATCTATATTTAAGTGCACTAAACAAATGAAGGGTCCTTGGATTTATCTGATGCGCTAACTCATTTAAAATTAACTTTAGTTATAAGATGGCAGGATGTGAATTATAGTTTTATATGTCATTTTGCTGCAAAATTCTATGACTGAGAGGAGCATGGAAAAATGAGGGAGACAATTTTTTTTATAACTCATCACTACAGATTTTGGTATGCTGACAGAAAGTGAATTTTTAATCTTTATGAATATGGAACCAATTAATGCTATGATTGTGGGGTATTCACAAACTATTTTTTAATCAGAAAACATACCATGTTTGGTTGCTTCAAATAGCAAATCATTGGCCTCTCTCTACCTTTCCCCTTATTTTACATGTACTTGTATCTTTACTTTTGAAAAAAATCACTTAGAATTTTTGCTTTTCAAAATGGTATAATACTGGCATTGGCTGCAGAAAATATTTAAAATGTGTGCTTTTCAAAAAATGATCAGATCATTTATTTATCTTTTAGAGAAAAAAATTATTCTATTCAACTCAATTATTTTTGCCAAGGACTATAACACTAATTTTACTCTTTCTAAAAATTAAAATAGCGAACAGTTTATGTAAGGTGTTGATAATTACCTATATTATTGTACTGCTGTGACAGATGTTGGCAAAGAAGCCTAAAATGCCTACAGCTGTGCACTCCATGACATCTAGTTTATACTCAGACAGAAGGCTAACAGATGTTCTGAACTGTCACTTTGCCTAAATGTTTTTTAGTCTAAGGACCTGCTTTATAATTCACCAGGGTCTGGTTTGGTTTTACAGAGGTCCTCAGAATTCCCATCTGTGATGATTAATGTTAAAGACATTGATAAATCAAGTCGTGTTTTCTCTCTTCTTCAATAAACAGGCATCCGTTCATAGATGAATTGTAGATGTAAAAGCTATTTTTATATCCATCCTAGTAGTGACATTCTTTTCTTACACACAAATAGAATTCATGAAGATCTGTTTAAGCTGGGTGTATGGAAAGAGCCAGGGAATCACCCATCTTTTTTTTTTTTTTTTTTTTTGCACCTTGAAAGTAACATTAACTATTTCCTAATTAATGAGTTATATTTTTCCTAGTAAAGAAAAAAGTGGTTTGTTCTTATTTGGTATTTTAATAACTCTGCTCATAATAATAATGATTAATTGTGCAGCCTGTTAGGATAAGGGAAGAACCAACTAACTAGCATTCACAAAGCATGCAGCACATCTTCTCCAGCTTGGCACCCTAATACTCCCTCTTCCCAAACATACCTTCAGATCCTTCATACAGAATTACTGCCCCGTGCAAAGGCCATCCGTGCCTTATTTGCTGTTGCTCTTAATTTTAACAAGCTGGATTCCTGTAGTACACTTGCTTAATAGTTTAAACATTCTGTTAACAATCGGGTGTTTGGCCTATCCTGTTTCCCCTCCATTCTGTATAGAAATATAACTCCAAATAGTACATCTTTCTGGGTTTGTTTCTAAATTAGTCCCCACACTTAATTATGAGGATGAGAGGGATGCCTTATTCCTCTTTGTTATAAGCTAAGCTCTCAGTAATCCCAAACAAAAGAGCCAGTTCTGGAAGATATAGGATTTGCTAGCAGGATTATGGTCTCATAGATAATGACGTGCAGTCAGCAGAAGCGAAGCTTTATTTTAATTCAAATAAGCTAGTAAACAAACCACTGACAAGTCTGCTGGTGAGAGTAACTGGCTGCTGTTGCCACATTGGCAGCTAAATTATAGAAAATCTATTATACCCTGTTCACCATATGTTTAATTTAATACAAGATACAAATTAAACTACCCACAGTGCCTATTAAAATAACAATACTTTTTTATATTTGAATGTCTTAAAATAATTTCTACTGACCTTTTAAAGGATGGTTTTTATATAGGTGATTATTTCGGGGGATAGTTAATAGAAGGCCAAAAAAAATTTTAATTGTCTTTTTGGAGAAAATAAAAATATAAATGTTCACTGGTTTGCAGTTGTTAATAAGGTTAATTAGTAGTCGTGTGTTCTGTTATTACTATATTTTCCCTCCCACTCTCTTGGTTTCTGAGGCTGGGGTTTTAAGAGTGATACTTAGTTTGACCTATGTGTCAAACCTGCCCGTGTGAAATCATTACCCTGATCAACCCTATGGGTAGCCTTAAACCGGATGCCAACTGAGACCTATATTAGGAAAATTGACTTTCAAGTCTAGGTCTGACTTTGGTACGACACAGGAAAAAGACGTAGACTTTCCTATCCCTGCCCCAAATCAGTCTCTTCATAGCTAGAGATCCTAAGGAGAGCCGGAATTTACAGGTGGCCTTCCAGGGAAAGGAGAGAAGGGGGGGGCGGGGGGAGACCGCACACTGTTCACAACCAATTTCCTCCTGTATCTACAACAGCCAGTAACCAACGATTCTTGCTTGAGTCCATTTGGACTCAGTCATCCAGATTCTAAAGACCGGGCTCAGTTTTAGAATTTCGGAGCTAGATTAGAAACCCAGGCCTACTATTTCTCAGCTGTATAAGCATAGATTTTTAACCCAGCTGGATATTCCCCTTACTCTGTTAAGTAAAAAGCGGGGGGGGGGATGATAATTTCAATTTTATGGGATTATTATGAGAATTAGATAAGAGAAGGTAACTGGTACATAATAGATGCTCCTTAAAGGTTCGTTCCTCTCTTCTTTTCAACCGTCAAGCAAATGGAATGTTGCTGTTTCTTTAAGGCTTAAGGAAGAATGTTAGGAGGGATGGGAAGGAGTGGTACAAATAGAAATTCTCCCTAGGATCAGTTTCCTTGGATCATTAACTTCTTTCCAGCGGCAAAACCCAAAATGGCAGGCTCCTTTTCTCCCAATATTCACCACAACATTTACTCTCTTTTAAGAATGTATCAGCAAGCCACCCAAACCAACTGCCTATCCTTGGACCTCTGAGAAATAAGCAATGATTGTCACACTTTAGTATACAGACCTTTGCGAACGTTTATGCACATCCAGCTTTTGCACTGGGTCTACCAGTGTGTCCATGGGGCTGCACTATGTGAATTTTGGTTCAAATACATGCCTCTCAAATCCAACTGTGCAGTGGTAGTTACAGTACTGGATGAGGTGTACGTGTGAGAAAGTGTATATGGCTCTTCTTTTTATAAAATTGATTTCAGAGAGGAGTGGAGAGGGAGAGAGAAATGAAACATCAGTGATGAGAGAGAACCATTGATTGCCTCCTGCACACACCCCCACTCAGCATCCAGCCCGCAACTGCAACCGGGGCAACCTGATGGGGAATGGAACTGTGACCTCCTGGTTCACAGGCTGACACCCAGCCACGGAGCCACGCCAGCCAGGCTACATGGTTATTCTTGAAGCCCAGCCAATGATAGTGTTCTATCCAAAATGCAACTTAATTTATCTTACATTGATACAAGAGGTAATTTTGGAAGCATGGTGCTGGTGAGCATATGCCAGAGGGACACGGACATGGTGCCTTCACTCCACTCTGTTACTCCCAGGCTGCGAGACTGGAGATATTTCCATTCATCAAACCCCTGAAATAGTGATAAAGTAAGAAATTGAACAAAAGGGGTCACGAAATGTGTGGCATATTTAAATGTTTAACATTTTAAAATCAATACTGTTAACACATAAGCACAAAACCTGTGATTGCCTGTATAGTTTCATTTGACAAATAACAAAGAAAGGTAAGCGAATGCTCCCCAGAGGCCGCGCTACCACCTCCGATTTTCCTCTTAGTTATAGAAGGACACCCTTCTGTCCCCCCTGCTCTCAGTCTTAGCGGGACATAAAAGCTGATGGAACCACGGGGAGTTCCCGAAGTGTGAACACGCGCGGGAAAGAAGGCCATGCTGGGGACTTGAGCCTTCACTGCCGCCTTCCACACCTCTGGCCAGCTGCCCTCTGCCCCGCCCTGATGGAGTTCCCGACTCTCCATCCCTGACCCCTCCAGGCCAGGGGACCCTGGTCCACCCTCAGGAGCACGCGCCTTTCCCCGCGCTCCCGCGTGTTGCCAGGGCCGC
>NW_006293778.1:1714457-1722043 GCF_000327345.1 Myotis davidii | reverse complement strand
CGCGCCCCCGCACCCCCAGAGGCGTCCCCTGGACCCCGACAGGCCTCCCGGGAGGCTGCGGCCGGACCCCCGGGAGCCAGGCCCACCAGAGTCTGACTTCTTCCCACGTGGTGAGGGCAGAGCGGCCAGTTGGTGAATGGTGGATGGCTTCATGAGGGGGAAGCCACAGCGTCCCCCATAGCTGGTGGCTACAGCGTCTCGCTGTGCCATCCCAGTGGAACTCCTAATTGTAGGGGCAGTGGTTCGCTGGGACATCCAGGCCCTAATCGTGCGTATAGCGTCGCCTTGTAAGAAGCACTCGCCAGCATAAAACCAGGGCGGGGTGCCCCTCTGGCTAATCACCTCTGCCTTTAGTCCCTTTGCATCCCCGTTTCTATCCCCTCTCTACCTTCCCTTTCCCTCCCCCACCCCCCAGTCTTTTCTCGCTCCTTCTCTCCCTTCCCCTTCCTCCCTCCCATCCTTCCCCCTCCACCTCCTTGAGTTGGTGCTGAAGGCCACTCACTCACCATCCCCGGCCAGGAGCAGCGGGGTGAACCCCCACACCTCCCAGTGCGGATTGCACTTGTAGAATTGGAGCGCACAGGTTGAACCCCAAAGCACTTTTGATTAGTGAAGTTTCCTATCAGAGCCCATAAATGCAGTTTTACAAGGATTTTCCTGGCCCCTCGGAAAGCCGTTTCTATAACCTCGAGTCGTTTTGGTTGTGTGCTTGCTGCAACAAGAAAGGAACTGGCCAGCCGGCTTACGTTCTGGATGCAGAAAGATTATTTTAAAGGTAGTTTCCTGGTTGCAGACAACCAATTCTTGATTCCCTCACCTACCAAGGCAGTTTGTCATTTTGGCCCGTCACCTCAACACATCCCACCAAGTCTTCCCCTACATCAGCTAGAACGCACTACAGCTTTTGAGACAACTTTGGGGCACTTGCCTACAAAACTCTTCCTGATCCTTCACAAGAGAGTAAGGCCAACTGAGAGACTGTAAACTTCCTTACGTCTGGGACTGAACAGATTCGATTGATAAGACGTGTAAGGTTTGCTCACCCTTAGTCACAGTTGGCTACTCACTGATGCCTTTCTATCTTACAGACTGAGATTCAACCCCAACCCCCTCCCTCAGTGGAGAAAGCACAGCAGTTCAGATTCTTATTTCAGGTCATCATAAAAAGGAAAACAGCTTTTAAACAGGTTGGGGCATCCTTTATAAGCTTTTCCATTCAGAAAAAAAAATATATATATATGTATATATGACAAGGGAAGCAGGAAGAGAGCATTCCATTATTTCAGTGGATTGCTTTTTAGTGCAAAGTTAGAAGAACACTGGATTAAACATTTTAAATTGGCCCCTCCCACTCCACCTTTAGTTGGAAGAAGGGTTTTTTACTATTGACTTTTGCATAATGCCCCCTCCCCTCCTTGCCTACAAAGTAACAAATACACCAAAAGTCACAAATACACCTTCCTTAGCCTGCTCTATTAAAGGTCACCCTTGATTTACGCTCTTCAATTCCCCATCCACCAACACACTCACACTTATACAAGCACATTTTTCTGGATCTAGAGAGCATTGAGATGTGCATAACTTTTTTAGTATTGCCCTGACTTTCATTCTTTTCAAACAGACATTAACGTGTTCCCCTGTTGGGTGTGTGTGTGTGTGTGTGTGTGTGTGTGTGTGTTTCAGATTCCACAGGAAGGTTTGAATTGGTGTCTAAGTAATAGTCACCAAGAATCCCTTATTAGATGCCTTCCAGACCACTTGTAAACCAATAACATTGTTGTTGCCAAATGGAAAGTAGAAGCTAAGATCAGTTTTGTCAAGATATTCCTTTGAGCATTCATCTTTCTTTTACTTTGGATGGTTTGTGGGAAGAAAGGGAAGACTGAATGGGGCAGGGGACCAATGAGAACCGATGGAAACTTCTTTTTTAGAATTCAAGGCATTTTCCCAGGCTGCTGTCTTGCCACAAATGAAAACATACAGAGCAGAAGTCATGAAAGTGGATTGTTGTCACTCTGGGCTGTAGGAGGCCTGAAGAGCCCTGGCCTTAATTCCTAGCCACCTTCCCCTTCCCTCGCAGCACCCTCCTTGCCTAAGGATTCGGGGCTCTCTCAAAGTTATGGCCCTCTAGGTGGGCCGAGGCCGAGGCTCTCCGTGGACTTGAGGAAGAAGGGGACTGTAAGAAGAAGCCTGGATGGGCGGGGCACTATAACCAGAGGGCTGAGGCCACCTGGCAGGATGGCGATCAATGAGTCAACACTAGCTATCAGTGCATGCAAGCGAGCCGCGAGGAGGACCCTTTGGGTGCTAGAGACCAATGTTTAGCTCGTTCCACTCCTCCCCCTGGGCTCCCAACCTAGGTTTTCTGGGATTGGAGACCTACCCAGAGGAGAAGGTTAAGGACACACGCCTAGCCCCTGCCCGACACACGCAGGCACAGGTGGGCGCTTGCAGAGATCAGGAGACACACCTCAAGTCCTCAGTGGTCTGTGTGTCTGGCTCATGCAGTTGTGCATCGTCAACAGGGGAGGGGAGAGGAGAGCATCGCTGGATATCCTTAGTTGCTCTCTCTGGGGTTATGTCTCCTCTCCCCCCATCCTCTGCCTCACCCCATCAAGACCAAATAGAATTGAAACTCCGTTGCCTGTGCCTGCTTGAGAGCCTAAAAATTCAGGTTTTGATAAGGTTACTGCACCATCGATACAATTGCAGATTTTTTTTAAAAAGCCTCCTCAAAGAGACAGATGTTTGGGCTGATTAAGAATTCAGGAGAAGACCTGCAGCTGCACCAAGGAATAATCTATTGGACAAATATTTTAATAAAAAGATATGAAGAGATCAGCCCGACCTTGCAAGGTCTTCTGCTTTTTATAAAAAAAAAAATCTTTATCAAACCCCTATTCTATGGCTTCAATAAACAGAACCCATTACCTCACGGCATCTTTTGTTGGCCCCATACAAGAGAGAACAAAATGGTTATTCAGGGAACGCTTTCGATTTTTATTGTGGGTAGCCTGCACAAAGAGCTGTGTTATTGTATTTAAAAGAACCATCTGTAGCAGAAACAATGGCATCAAATTATCTTTGAATACCCACTGAAAAAAACATAAAGCTTTTTTTTTTTTATTCTTCTGTACGGTGGGGGGGATAGAGCAGTGTTAGGATAACTGACTTTTTTGTTGTTCTCTGGGTGCATTCTTCTCGCTCCCCCTCTCTCCCCCTCACCCTCTCACTCCTCTCTCTCTCTCCCTCTCCCTCTCTCTTTTAAAAAATCAGCCATTTGGGGTTTTAAGCCATAAACGATTTTTCTTGTTGCAGGGGATTGCAGTGGCAAAGCTAGGCTAGGTCTTGGAGGCTGGTGTGAGGCGAAGCGGGCAAAGGCAGGAGGCTGATGGAGAGACTGGGGGGAAGAAAAGCCGAAATGGATTCACCGTGCCTCGGATGGAGGATGAGAAAGGAACTGCAAGCTCCTTCAACCGCTCTGTCCGGTGAGAAGTGATCTAGCTTGGGCTGACAAGAGGCTGAGGGAGCCCTCACGTTCTTTCGCTTTTTTACCTGCCAATCAAACTGCTACAAGACAACACCCTGATCTGCCATGGACATGTAAGTAGTTTGCAACCCAACTTTGACATTCAACTGCTAGCTCACTCCTCTCCGCCCACCCCACCCCCAACTCACTTTATTTCCCTCTCATTCTTTTTTTTTTTTTCTTTTCCTTTTGACCTTTAAGAGATCTGGAAATATACCCTGTGTGACAGTCGTTTAACACAGGCAGATTTCAGTCTGAACGCGTTAAATTGTGGGATTAAATGCTAATTTTGATTTCTTTAACAAATGCAGAAATGAAGTGGCATTATTTTATTCTCCTAACAGTTTTAGTGCTGAACATAATCAGTTGCCTTGCAAGGGTGTGTTTGTTTCTCTTTTTTTATGAAGATGAAGAAATCTCTGAGCTCCCCAAAGAGAAATGCAGAAATGAAAGTCAGGCTTCCATTTTAAGAAGGTTACATGCTAGCATTTCATCCCTACAAAGAACCTTCTCCAGACCCAGAGTACATAGAATGGGAAGAGTGATCTGAGCCCAAAGATACATGTCATGAGGGGGTTGCTGCTATTTCACGTCTTCCTATTTTGGTGGTGGATGGGGGGGGAGGGTGAAAAAAAGAGAAGGAAAGGACGTGGCGGCACCTCGGTCTTTATGAGAGATTGTCATTGACATCCAGAGATGCAAGAGGGCAGGATAAGCAGGAAATATTACCTGAAGGAAAGAATTACAGGGCATGAGGAAGCTGGAAGCCGGGGGTGGGGGGGAAGATTCTGTGGGAAGTTGTGTGCGGGCGGATAGGGGGCTTGTTCTCTGGCGCCCTCTCATGGCAATTAGAACCACTGTTTTACTTCCTGAATTCAGTACTGGGAAAAGCAGCTGGGTTTTTTTGTTGTTGCTGCTGGTGATGGTTTTTTCTCCTCAGACTTAGAAACGAGAGACTATTCGTGGATTAAACTGATTCTTTTCATCCCAGGAACTTATGCATATATCTTTAAATTATCAATGTTTTCTCCTCAAACATCCCCTCCTCTCCCAAAATTTTGTTAGACTAATAGAGGAGGAGAGGCTAATGGTAAATTGATTTATGGAGGGTGGCCCATGCCCAATTAGTAACTCAAGGGATTCCTTTGCTACCTGAACATCATTCGGACTCTTATAGGAGTGTGTAGGGTGTGGGGTAGAGTGGGGAGGGATGATTTGGAAATTGCAGATTCTGACACGGGTTCATTATAATACCATTTAAAGGGGGCTCTTAGGAACCTCTGTTATTGCGACATGTGGTGGTCAGGGGGCTTTCCTTCCCGCCTCCTTTTTCTTTTTCTTCTTTCTTTCGTTCTTTTTTTTTTTTTAATTTGGTAGATAAAGGTTAATCTTGGGCTGAATGATAGAGCTATGATTGACAAGAGAAAAGGTGTTGAGGGCAGGTCGCGCTGTCTTATTTACAGCCCACTGCTTGCTGTAGAGTCTTTGTTAGGACTGGAAAGCTAATTTAGTGCTGATCAAAAGCACCACAGAGTTAAAGGACTGGTAATGACTGCTAATTTCATTTCAGCCTCATGCATCCCCAACTGCTGTAATTAAAGACACGCTATTTAAATACAGGTGAAGGTTTTGGGGTTTTTTTTTTTTATGTTGGGGTGGGGGTGGGTGGATTACAATTTTAGTTAGATTTCATCTTATACATGGGTGTTATGTAGTCCAACACCAGATTTATTTTTAAGAGCCGTTTCATGTCATTTATACCTGGCTTTGCAGAATCGACAGTTTAAATGTGTCAATCCATAAAAGCTCCCATTTAAAGAAAGAAAGAAAGGGGGGGAGGATGCAGAGGAGTAACTGTTGGGGGGGATTTAAATATTTGGGTCTCTTCCCCCCCCCACCCCACTTCAAATTAATAGAAGGGCCTTCGAAATAGCTAAAGTATTTGAAACTTGGGGCAAGGTTAACAGGCCAGAGGGATCAGTGTCAGCTTTTAAGACTTCTAAAAAGCTGATCATGTGAACAGATGGAAAAATATATTTTTAATTAAATAATTTCCCTTACACTGTAGCTGCAGAGTTGGCTCAGAAACCGTGTAATTCCTCAACCGATAGGAGTTTCTTTATGAGATACATCAAAGCATAAAAAGCTCTACATTTTCGGAGTTGGTTAAAATTGATAACCACCACCACCCCCCACCCCCACCCACACACACACCCCAAAAAAGAATTTAGTCTTTAATCTCTTTTTATCCACGAAGACTAAAGCTCTGTACTCGACCCGGCAAGCGGCTTTCGCCTTCCGGGGCTGGAACCCGGCTCAGATGTGAAGCGGCAATGAGCCGCCGCTCAGGTTCGTGCCCAGCGCCCCCTGTTGGACACAGTAGAAGCTGCGCAGCGCCAGTCCTGGAAATCGCTAGAACCTTGCTCTGGGGTGAGATACAACTCTTTATTACTCTCCAAAACGGAGATGGGGGCAAAGAAACAAGCTTTCATAGCCTTTAAAGATAATTTAATTGTAAACCAATAAAAATTACAAGGAGCTAATACAACTTTAATTTAGTAAAAAGTAAAGCTTAACCTCCTATTCCTCCTCCTCACATCCTAGCCAACCCCTACCCCCCATTTGGGTTTAGGGCTCTTATTAAAGATTCTGTGATAGTGAAACAGGTAGAGAAGCACGATTTAAAAAAAAAACAAAACAAAGAGAATTTCTTCTGTAGCAGTGGAGAATCAAGCCAAAGTCACTTCTCCCATTAGGCACACATTCAAAAAATAAAACGGACGGTGCTGCTGTTGGCTGTTTTGACATTGTCAACAGCATCTTGAATGCCATCAGAGATCCTTCAAGTATTGTAACCGAGTCCCTGAATAAATGAAATATTTGCTCCTCTTCGTTTATTTCCATAATGTAATTAAAAGGCCAGTCTGTTCTTTGAATGTTTCCCATCCCCAAACAGATCTTGATCAAACTTTTCCTTTCCCCCGTTAGTGGTTAAATCCCAGATGGTATTTAGGAAACAGGTGCCTGACACCTTTCTTCTTTTATCTCAGCCTTAGGCTTGCAGGGAAAGTGGGCCAATGATAAAGAGTATTTTCTTTTGAAATTCATCATTTCCATGGGCCAGGAATCCAAATTATCCTAGGGGGGACGAGGACTGTTTCTACACTTCCAAAAACTACCTGTCCCCATAAGAAAGCGCTCTGACGTGTTCTTTGGTGAGCAAATAAAGACCAGCGTGCACTCTGCATTCTTTCAGAAAGATCAACTATAAAAATGAGACCTCTTTTGAGTTTAAAACAATGGGGAAATATGGGTTTATTTAGGTGTGTAAAGTCAAGTTGGAATAATTCGTGTGCTAAATGAACAGAGGAGGTCTCTCAGCGAGGTGTTTTATGATTTCAGTCATCAGGGATGCACTTACAAGCTTAATTTTTAGATAAAATTTACCTTAAGAAGTTTAGGGCTTGTTTCGCCCATGGAGGAAACCAGCTGAAGTTTCGAGCGGAATTACTTTTAAAGGTATTTATGCTGTGGCTACGCAAATTGTTCATGTTGATCTCTGCTTTCTTCCTCCCACCTCCCAAAATCAGTGGGTCCGAGGTTGTGCTTTTAGGGGAACTGCTGAAAACAATTTGGTGCGAGGAGAGATGCCTTCTCCATCTGATTCCAGAATCGAATTCCGGCTTAGGCTTCTCCATAAATTAGTTCGGATACCGTGGCAGGAAAAGAGGCAGCGTTTTTTGGGGTGGTTTTTTTTTTTAATCCATTTTTTCCCGGAATTCTATCGAAATGAGCCAGCGGGATTCCGCGCTACCGACATTCCTACCCTTTGCTTTACCCGAAGACTGGTACCATGACAGTCGTGCTCAGTGCGGGCAGCTTCGGAACCAGCGCCCACCCGGGAAGGGAAGCAGCGAGGCGCGGACGGCCGCGTCCCGAGGCTGCGGGCCGCGTGGGGAGGCCGAAGCCCGCAGAACCTCGGAGGCGCCCCCACGAAGCGGGCTCCACGCCTGCGGTTCGGAATCGATGTCGAATTTGCAGTAGCCGAGGCCCGGAG
>NW_006293778.1:1706786-1714211 GCF_000327345.1 Myotis davidii | reverse complement strand
CCTCAGCCCGTGCGCGCTGGCTGGGCGCCCTGTTTTGTCAGGAGTCCATCTTGCCCGACTCTGAGGGCGATCCAGGAGGATGGGCGGCCCCAGTTGGGCCCAGTGAGTCGGTGCCAAGTCCTCAGCCCCTTCTCCTCTCCAGCACATCTGCCCTGGTGAGCCCACGCCCCGTGGGAAAGGCCAGTGGGTGCATGTGGCTTGGAGTTGATGAACCTCTTTTGGAGTGGAGAAAATGACTGTGAAGACTGCGATTTAAGGGGGAGCCCTCATTTACTGTTTGCTTTTTTTTTTTTTTAACTTTGAAGATACTTTAGTTTCTTGATCCAACCCTGAGACAGTCGAGGCAGCCAGGCCTGAAGGAGCTGAGATATATAGACAGACACTCGCCTCTCCACCACTCAGCGGGCAGATAAACGCTGCCAGACTACGGGTCCTAATCCAGGGCCCAGCTGCTATGTGGGTCGCTCAAGGGTGTTGAAACCACAAGTACAACTTGACACCATTGAGCCCACGGTGCTTGTCAATAATCTGTGAATTAGGTGCAGAGATTGTCACTGCAGATCATAACAGTTTCTGAAGGACTCATTACAGCCTATCGTGTCAATGATCTTCAAATTAAGGAGGGAGGGTGGGACGGGAGGGAAAAGGAGTGGGGAGAGCCTACAAAAAGGGAAGAAGGGTTGGAGGGGAGATAAAAGTCACAGGCCCAGCTCGGAAAATGCCTTTAAAGATTATCAGGCTAGTGATCTGAGAATTCCATTGGGATGGGTTTTGGAAGCCCAACTCCATTTGAGCCAGAGCTGGAAGGGGGTGCTCGGGGTGAGCAGAAGTGGGCCCCTGGGAAGGCAGGCTCCTCAGACATTTCTTTTGAGGCCAGAAGAGCTTTTGGGAGAGGGCTCCAGCTGTCAATGGGAGGCCTTGAGGATGCCAGCCCGCCCAAGATGGGTGTACACTTTGATTTAGAGCACTTTCCAGGATGAGCCAGAGATGCACATCTTTTGAAAAAAGAAAGTGGGTAATAGTTTTGTATAGGGCTGATGTGATTATAGGGTGATTTCTCCCCTCCCCCCCCCCATTGGTTTGCTTTCAGCTTCCTTTCATGCAAACAGGTAAAAGAATATCTCCCTTTTCTTTTGATAATATTCCTGTCCCTTAAGCATATCTAATTTATTTCGCCAACTTGTTTTGGGGGATACCAAACACCTCTGCCCTCTGAGGGAGTTGGCTTTTGTCACTTTCTGTGAGTTTGTATCATGTCTGATTATACTTCTGAAGAAAGAAGTCTAAATGTCATTGCTGCAGGTTGAAATGGCCAGGATTAGGGAAACACCATCTCCCTGCCTGGTGGATTGCCGGTGCCGTGAGTGTGTAGCCTGGCGTGCACTGGGGTGTCATTCGTGCATCATTTAGGTTTGTTTTTCCCACAAAAGTTGACGTCACGACTAAATGAAATAATCACCGTTGGAGAATTTAAAACAATCATCTTTTTTCCTAAAATGAGGGTAACAATCCTAGTCACTGGAAAATTGGGATTCGAGGGAAGCCCCTTCCTTTGGTGTGATTAACTGCACAAGGGAGTGTGGTCAGTTGGGGAGATATGTATGTAGACTCCCAGGCAATGGTTTAGAGGTGTGAACTGGCCCATGGGTGTGTTGGGCCAGTTGCAGTTCCTGAAGATGTTTGCCAGGTCTTTGTTTTTCATTCCCTTCTCCTAATTTTTAAAACAAAAATCACAGGTTCTTTTATCATTTTTTTTCCCAATGCAACAGAAAACCACTGGTGAAAATTTTGAAATATCAATGTTGTCTTTTTTAAAGGGAATTTCCATTTTAAATAATTAGATCACTTAATGGGCACACTATGTCCCCCGCCCCCTTAGACAACAGCTGCAGACCAGAGGCAGAATTTTATGTTAAAGTAACTTGATAATTCAGAAATGAAATGAAATTGTTGAGTGTAAGTCCCCTTTTCCAGAAAACATTTGAGCTGGAATATAGGGAGGATGTGCATATATATATGTAATGCTATAAGCAATATGATGGTTATTATATATAGCACTCAAGACATCTACAAGTGATTATAGATCACTTTTGTTGCTATAATTTGAAGAGGGAAATATATTTAGTTCTCTAACTGCCAAATTCTTTTTAAAATGTATTTATTTCATCAGTGGGAATTAGATGAAAGAGAATGAATATGAAAAGGAGTTGAATGCAGAGCAGCTCTGCATTCCTTAGGTTTCAAGGGTCCTTACAGCTCTTGAGTGAAATTATTTGGTGAAATTGGGTCTGGACTGAAATAGCATTTGTTATCGCCTTGTTCATTTGTTATGTGTAATACCACTTCTAGAAATTAAAGGCAAGGCACTGAAGGGACAGACAAGAAGAAAAAATATGATTAAGCAATTTTAAATTGCCAGTCTACCATGCCTCCATGTGCAGGTCTATGCCTTAGTCAGTAAAGAGGGATAGAGATATATGCTTGTCTTCGTATCATCTAGAAACATTTCTTATAGTTCCTGTCAATAATCCTTCACACTTCCAAAATCTGACAAGTTTGGCAATAGGAAGAAAATGAAGGAAATGTAGATGAAAGAGTTTCCGTCATTTTGAAAATTGCTTTATAAAAACTGAAGTGTCCCCTCTGGGGTTCCCTGTGAGGGATCTTTCACAGTTATCTAAAGCAAACGTAGTTCGATCCCAGTAAAATTCTATTCTAATTTTTGCTCTTACTTTCAATATCCTAGCTTTTCCCAGTTTGTGTCTTACCGATTATTTTTTGAAAATATGTAAACTATGTGATGCCTTCTTAAGGAAAAGAAATCCTCTAATATCCCCCCCCCCTTTACCTCTATTTATCTGTGTTTGTTTCATAAATCTTGGAGAATCAAGTGTTGACCATTTTGGAAGTCTTGTGGCATGTTCCAATTTGGAGTGATTGAACTGTTTTTGCAACTTCATGGGGAAAAGGAAACATTTTAAAACATTGGGTTATACCGATCTCCTTACTCTGTAATTCTCAGTTTTCTTGTGTTAAGGGACAAGCATCAATCAAATCTCATCTTACCAGATTGCACCAGTATTGTCCTAAACACTGGGATTTCCCTTTATTTTTAGCTTTTAAAATCAGGAAATTTTCTTGGATTTCCATACTTCTCTTTTTACTTGCCTCTGACTTCCCACACTGGTTTGTTCTCTTTCACAGCAGCATGATCACTGCTGCCCTGGTCACTTTCAGTGGAGGTAGTTGGAAGGTTAGGATCCGGAGGAAACGTAACAGAAAAAAGGGAGAGAGAAAAAACAAAAAACAAAACAAAACAAAAACCCTTCATTTGGCCAAATCTGGCTCCTAATACATTTAACCAGTTCCAGAATTAGAAAGCCTTTCTGTACATTTTCTTCTATTTTGCTCTCTTTTTTTCCCCCCCTCACATAATGAAATTAAAACTTTTGGAGCCCACAGTTGACATTTTTCAGAAAATTGAGTTATCAAGGCAGTAATTATTTCACGGGGAGATAAAACTCTCATAGCCCTCACTGTCAAATAGGGCCCTTTTCAGATTTTAATTACAAAATAAAATCAGTCTGCTCTTCCTCAGAATGGTTTGTGAGTGGTTAAACAGAGCTTTCCCCCCCAATACTGGTGGTCGTCGTCAAACTCTGCTAATTAGCAATGCTGAGAAATTCCAGTTAACAAGGACATTCTCCGGGACTCTGCAGGTTCCCCGCCGTTTACCTTCATTTCCATAAGAAGATTAAGAGAGGAGGGGAACACACTCAAATGCAGATGCAGAAAAGAAGCGTTTTTTTTTTTTTTTAACAAGCATCATAATAGTAAGATGCTTGGCTAGTTCTCACCTAATTACTGCAAGTTAAACCTCTATTTGCCACTAAGAAGAAAAAATAAGTCTACAGTCCCCTATCCACAAAAGTGTTATTTGGCTTCAGATATAATACTTGAGGAGGGATGAGGAGGAGTTCAGGAGAAAAATATCCATGCAAAAGATTTTTTAAATAAAATTGAGCTACATTTAATCAGTTAAGGATTCTTGGCTGGGGCCTATAGTAGAACAAAATCAACTCTGAATAGCCCAGGATTCAGGCATTTTTATTCTTAATTTCCAGTCTTGCTCTAAAGTGTGCCGCTTTTCGCTGCCCACTCTTTTTAGATTAAGCACTTTCAGTTTTCATAAATTGTGCCAATGGCAACATTTGGAATTTTGGAAGATGAAGCACCCTCGTCCAAGTCTTATTTTAATTCCCTAGTAGTCAATGGTGTGTTGCTATTAGTACTGGAACCGTCTGTTATAAGCCTAAAACAGTACTGTTTCTATCATCTATTGTGATTGTTATAGTTATTATTATATTTAGGTGCCGGAGATAGTGCTGCATTGAAATAGAGTGGCCGGTGATCTGATTTTTTTAATGCATATGTTCTAAAAAAAAAAAGTCTAATGAGAAAATTATTTCTGCTATCACCATCTTCTTTAATCTTACTTTCATAGCACATTATTATGCATAAACACCAGCCACAGTTAGTTTATTGCCTTGATAAGTACTGCAGGCTTAATTAAAATAAAGCTGTAAATAAATGCAACCAATGATAACACAATTGTACCGTATTTCCATAGCTTATTTATATGATAAAAACAATTAGCAAAAGACCTAGCCATCCCCTTTAACCTCTTAAATGAATTATTGTAGAATTCAGACACAAACATATGCATCTGAGAATGTATAAAAGCTTTTACATATTATCCCAAGGAAAAATTTGTGCTTCTTACTACTTACTACCAAGAGAGAGAGGAGAGGGAGAGAGAGATTAAAAACATTTGCTTCTATAACCATCTGTTATTAATATTTATTTTAATACATATACACCACCAATATCCACACCACTTCTTGGTTTTGTCTTCAAACTTAATTAGGCTCTTCCCCCCTAGTTTTTAGAATAATGTTACTAAGCACAGACCAACACATACACAATCATAAAATGAATGCTTGTTTTGCCCTTCGTGGTGTCTGGACAATCAATTATCTCATTCATATGTTGAATCTCATAATTTGTACCTCACTTTTCCATGGTTTAACCTCCCACTTATCTTGAGGTTATATGCATACGTTTCTAAGTTAAGCAAATTAAATCTGACTCTTATGATTTGGTTCCATAGCTTATATGATATGTTAACTTCTCTTTTGTTTAAATTACATGTAATTAATTTGATCTTCCTCCCATCCCCCTCCTGTTCTTTTTTCTTTTTTCTTTCCTTTATTTCCAAACACCTTTTAAAGGTAAAAGCCATAGTCTTGGGAAAGCGAATGCACCAGTAGGGGGCGCACCAGCCACATCCCTGAAACCGAGACGCACTGAAAAGCCGGACTCCAGATCCAGGAAACCTTTTCTCTTTCCTAGTCTTCATGTCCGAGATTAGCTTAATATTACACCTCGAATAAACAGAAGACATGGCTTTATTTTGAAGAGTGGCATACTTATGCGTTTCGAGAAGGCCTGTCTCTTCCTTCCCAGGTTCCCAAGAACCAAAAGAAAACAAACCATAACTTAAGAGGAAAAGGAGAACTACGGGAGGCGGGTGGGAGTAGGGGTTGATTGGAAATAATAATTTATTAGGACAAGTCTACTGCAGACTTCTGTTTCTCAACTTTTCTGAGCGAGCATCCTTACCTTGAGTCTCACAAGAGCAGAAAAGCTGGGAGGGCAGAGATTGAAGACGTTAGACTGGGATAATGACGGTTTATGGGGAGGTTAGTGAGGAACAAAACAATGGAAAGTTTTGTAAAGATAATAAATGGAACGTGGCCGACAGATACTATTCAGTACATTTTCTTAGGGTGCGTAAGGGGGGATCAGGGGACGAGGGGGCGGAGAGGGTGTTACAGAAGAATTAGAAAATAAGTAACCCCGATGGTTTAAGCCCTTTATAAAAAAGAAATGGCAACGAGGATTTTTTTCTCTCCCTCTCCCCCCCCCCTCACCCTTTGTAGTCAAGTGCATTTTAGCCACAAAGATCCCAACAAGAGAGTGGAAGGAAACTTAGACGGGGCTTTGTTTGACTCCGTGTAGCGACAACAAGAGAAACAAAACTACCTATTTGTAACGGACGTGCTGCCATTGCTCTCCGCATTGAGCGCCTACCTATTGAAATCTTTACGTCCGGACAATGGGAGAGCGGCTAAAATTACCCTCTTGGGTCCTGGGCGGGCAGGATTTCTGAGCCCCAATCCCCGCCCTCATCCCATCCGATTCCAGCCCTGGCCTGGCTGGGCTCCCCTTTTTCCTAGTCCTGGCCGCCCTCTTCCTGCCCGCACTGCCTGCACCTGTGCCTGGCGAGCACCACCCAGCCTCCCAGACCTAGGGGGTACCCCCCTCAGAGCTCGGCCTGCAGACCCGGGCGGACCGTCGGGGCAAGGCAATCACTTGGGGGTGGGAATGCCAGGGCTGGTTCTGCCTGAGTCCTGGAAACTCTGCGTGGGAGGGAGTTGGTGTGTGCGGCCCAAATGCCACCTCCATGGAGCCGTGGCACGCCAGGAAGTTGAGCTAACGCTCCCCCATAGCCTGCACTTCTGAGCGTCCTTCGGCTGGGCTCTTTCATCCCCAGCCTCCTTTTGAAACCGGCACAACTAAAATCCTTCTTTGGGGGCGGCTCAGCAGGAGGATGGGGAGAGAGAATGAGCATCCCCTTTGCACCGACTGAATGGAGCGCGGCTGTGGGAGATGTGGCTGGGGGAAGCTGACAAGCTGTGGTTTCCTGCGCCCGAGCTGAGCTGAGCAGAGCCGAGCTGAGCTGAGCTGAGCTGGGCAGAGCAGGGCTGGGCAGGGCAGGGCAGAGCGTGGTCGCGGCAGCTCACCCAGGGCCTGCCCAGCCTCAGCTCTGCAGTCGGCCTCCTTGTCCGAGCAGGGTGGATTTTTAAAACAGAGCAAATGGCCTGGAAGCTAGGAGGGTTTTGAGGATAGAGCTTCCCGCCTCCTAACTTCTGGTCCGGACAGTGTGTGGAGGGGGCGAGCGAGCGCGGACAACTGTGGAGAAAAGGGGGCCCAGGGGAGAGCGAGGCTCGGGAGAAGCGCTGGAGGGGCTGGAGTTGGGGGGAGCGCGCGGAGGAGCGGGAGAACAATAACGCCAACTCCGGCGCTGCCTGTTTCCTGAAACACTAGGAGGACAGTCGCCCTGAACCACCCACTCTGCCCTGCCCCACCCCCACACCTTAGCGGCTTCTCGCGCCCCGTCCCCATTTCAGCAGCCCGCACCAAAAAGTAAATCGGCATTAAGTTTAAAGGAAATCATCTCAGTCTTGGTGCTGTTTACCCACTTCCTTCGAAAAGGCGTGTGGTGTGACCTGTTGCTGCGAGAGGGGATACAAAGGTTTCTCAGTGGCTGCCAGGCTGGCTGTGGGAGCCGCCTCCCCCTCC
>NW_006293778.1:1706323-1706731 GCF_000327345.1 Myotis davidii | reverse complement strand
CCGCCCCCTTTCATGCAAAACCCGGCGGCGAGGCCACGCTCGAGTGGAGGAGCCGCCGCACGCTGATTGGTCGCTGGAAACCCATTTATTCCCTGACAGCCCCCATCACATGGATGGTTGTCTATTAACTTGTTCAAAAAAGTATCAGGAGTTGTCAAGGCAGAGAAGAGTGTTTGCAAAAGGGGGAAAGTAGTTTGCTGCCTCTTTAAGACTAGGGCTGAGAGAAAGAAGAGGAGAGAGAAAGAAAGGGAGAGAAGTTTGAGCCCCAGGCTTAAGCCTTTCCAAAAAATAATAATAACAATCATCGGCGGCGGCAGAATCGGCCAGAAGAGGAGGGAAGCGCTTTTTTTGATCCTGGTTCCAGTTTGCCTCTCTCTCTTTTCTTCCCCCAAATTATTCTTCGTCTCT
>NW_006293778.1:1705721-1706089 GCF_000327345.1 Myotis davidii | reverse complement strand
AAGGCAGGCGGAGGCAGCGGTGGCGGCGCGAGCGGCGGTGGCGGGGGCAGTGATCAGGACCGCGTGAAGCGGCCCATGAACGCCTTCATGGTGTGGTCCCGCGGGCAGCGGCGCAAGATGGCCCAGGAGAACCCCAAGATGCACAACTCGGAGATCAGCAAGCGCCTGGGCGCCGAGTGGAAACTTTTGTCGGAGACGGAGAAGCGGCCGTTCATTGACGAGGCCAAGCGGCTGCGAGCGCTGCACATGAAGGAGCACCCGGATTATAAATACCGGCCCCGGCGGAAAACCAAGACGCTCATGAAGAAGGATAAGTACACGCTGCCCGGCGGGCTGCTGGCCCCGGGCGGCAACAGCATGGCGAGCGG
>NW_006293778.1:1691970-1705609 GCF_000327345.1 Myotis davidii | reverse complement strand
GCCTCAACGCGCACGGCGCGGCGCAGATGCAGCCCATGCACCGCTACGACGTGAGCGCCCTGCAGTACAACTCCATGACCAGCTCGCAGACCTACATGAACGGCTCGCCCACCTACAGCATGTCCTACTCGCAGCAGGGCACTCCCGGCATGGCGCTGGGCTCCATGGGCTCGGTGGTCAAGTCCGAGGCCAGCTCCAGCCCCCCCGTGGTTACCTCTTCCTCCCACTCCAGGGCGCCCTGCCAGGCCGGGGACCTCCGGGACATGATCAGCATGTACCTCCCCGGCGCCGAGGTGCCGGAGCCCGCCGCCCCCAGCAGACTTCACATGTCCCAGCACTACCAGAGCGGCCCGGTGCCCGGCACGGCCATTAACGGCACACTGCCCCTCTCGCACATGTGAGGGTCGTGTACGGTGAACTGGAAGGGGGGATTTTTTTTTTCAAGGAGAAACAAGGGGGAAATGGGAGGAGAGTACGAAGCAGCGTGGAGGAAAAACCCGGTATGCGCAAAACAAAAAAAGTTATCACCCACCGCAAATGACATCTGTCTGCAAAAGAGAACACCGATCCCAGCTACACTCACACAAAAAGCCGCGACGCCGACAAGAAAACTTTTATGAGAGATCCTGGACTTCTTTTGGGGGGACTATTTTTGTACAGAGAAAACCGGAGGGGGGGTGGGTGGGGAGGGCGAGGGGATGGACCTTGTATAGATCTGGAGGAAAGAAAACTACGCAAAACTTTTAAAAAGTTCTAGTGATACGGTAGGAGCTTTGCAGAAAGTTTGCAAAAGTCTTTACCAGTAATATTTAGAGCTAGTCTCCAAGCGACGGGAAAAAAATGTTTTAATATTTGCAAGCAACTTTTGTACAGTATTTATCGAGATAAACATGGCAATCAAAATGTCCATTGTTTATAAGCTGAGAATTTGCCAAAATTTTTCAAGGAGAGGCTTCTTGCTGAATTTTGATTCTGCAGCTGAAATTTAGGGCAGTTACAGCCGTGAAAAGGAAACTATTCAGATTTGGACATTTTAATTGTTTAAAAATTGTACAAAAGGAAAAACAACAACTAGGATATGTACTGGTAAAACTATCTCCGCGGTCTTTAAAGGGGCAAAAGTTTTAGATTGTACTAAATTTTTTTTAACTTACTGTTAAAAGTAAAAATGGCCATGCAGGTTGACATCATTGGTAATTTATAATAGCTTTTGTTTCCCAACTTTCCATTTTGTTCAGATAAAAAACATGAAATTACTGTGTTTGAAATATTTTCTTATGGTTTGTAATATTCCTGTAAATTTATTGTGATATTTTAAGGTCCCCCCCCTTTATTTTCCGTAGTTGTATTTTAAAGATTCGGCTCTGTATTATTTGAATCAGTCTGCCGAGAATCCATGTATATATTTGAACTAATACCATCCTTATAACAGGTACATTTTCAACTTAAGTTTTTACTCCATTATGCACAGTTTGAGATAAATAAATTTTTGAAATATGGACACTGAAATTATTCTTGAGTCTTTCATTTATTTGGTGAACACTGATTAGACATAACTCCTCAGGAAATTATATGCTGTGCTCAGCCAAGAAAGCAAAAATACCTAAAACCTTGGTATTCTGTTCCAGTAGCTTGTGCTAATGTTAACAGCAACAAATATGTGGCTGGATGGTTGAGTAAGAACTGGAAAAAATTAAAATGCTCGTGTCATCTCCAAAATAGAAACTAAAGACATAGATTGTAAATCCAGCCCACCCCCCCTCCTTTTCTAAGCAGCATGATGGGGACTTAAACTGATTTATGCCACTTGTTGCCAGATAGGAGTCCATTCTGAAATTTTTCGTGTAGTTTAGCAGATGGGGTATTGAGCCAAACCGGGACCAGGTTGGCTGGTTTTGTTTTCGTTTTCTTCACAGTACAATGGCCCTTTGGAAATGTGGTTATAGGGGAAAATGCTTCTTGTATCGGAATAATTGCAAACTAGACATGCAGAGTGCTCATCTGCTGGGTGGGTGTTCGGATTACTCCAGCCCTGCTATTGTCTGAGAGGAAACAAGTGGTTTGCTTTCTTTGTTCCTTGACTTCATAAACTTTCTCCTCTAACATTTTCCTGTTTAGGGGTGAGAGAACGCGGAGAGCGTCTTGCAAAAACGCCTGACTTGCCACGGCTATTATTATCATTATTTATTTTATTTTTTCCTCTCTCTCTCCCTCCACGAATTCCATTTCTTAAATTGGCAGCGCGGGTCCAAGCCTGTAGCCCCAAATCGGATAAGCTCTGCAGCTGATAACAAGCAAAAGAGAGAAGCCAGGCCACAGACATAATAAAGAAGAAAACAACTCTGAGGTAGATATTTTACTTGTCCGATCTAATCACATGTGGAGATTATTATGCTTTTGATCTGTTAACCATGTTTTACTAGTAATAGAGAGGGAGGGGGAGGGGGAGGGGTGGAGAAACAAGATTGGATTTGTTGTTTTCTTTTGCCCTAGGAAAGGTAAAGAAAGACTAGAGTTGTCCTCTGTGGGAGCAGAGAAGTTGGGGGAATCGCTGTGGTCTTGGCCTTCGCGATGTTTCTGCCTCACAACCGACTCGCGCTTTGGCGCAGCCGGAGAATCAATCCTGTAGGACCGACTCCGGGATTTCTCTTCTTTTATTTACTACTTAACCTCTCTCAGCATTCCCCGCCGAAGGGGGACCAGGAACCGAGAGTCAGTCAGGCATTCTTAAAAGCGTGGGTTTGCTTCCCACACTTTCAATGGTTTTTTGTGTCACCTTGTTACAACTTCGGAGAAGTTGCAATCCGGCAGCACCTTCCAACCTTGAGTAGAGTCCCGGCTGCAACCACTCAGTTAGCTCATCCAGGGGGTTTGCATCGCCTCGTTTTCCCAGAAAGGATTTCTTAACTCGTGCTGTTGCTAATTGTTAGTTCTGGGTTCAGCTGAGGATATCTTCCTATTTTCTGTATTTTCATCGCATGTGGATTGCTTTATTTTCAGGGCATATTGGTTTTTATTTATTCCTTTCTTATCCTCATTTTTAGGGTAATATTGTACTGGGAAAGGAGAATTATTATGCCAGTTCTCAATTCCAATTCTAAGCCAGGTATTCCCCCCTCCCCCTAATTAATGCAGAGACTCTAAAAGAATTTCCCCGGCCTGGCCAGCCATTGTAATGCATATATGGATTATTCACGTGGTAATGAGCACTTTCGACAGTTCTTGCTCACACGTTGGAATAAAAGAAACTTTGAATAAAGATCCCGATGATCTTGCTCTGGGGGGCTGGGGAGGATATTCCCGGAATTTGAGCCAATCGACTATCTAGAGTATATATATATTTGAAAAATAGAGATCTATTAAAAATATGTATTGGGGTTTAGAGTAATTGTACTGCACTAACCTCCCTTAAAAAAAAAAAAAAAGAGCTCACAGAAGCAGACTAAAAAGAGCAACAACTTTTTGGCAAAAATTCTCAGGTTCAAATATTTTGCAAGAGGGAAGAAGAGCAATGGTTGGGGAAGTTAAACTAGTTTCGAATGATTGCCACTCTCTGCATAAAACAAGAGAACTCCCATTCCCTCTCCTGTCCCTCCACAGTCCCTACCCAAATAAAAGCCAAAATATATTATTTGTAAATATAAATTTTTTTGATAAACTGCACTTAAGGAAACTGATACACGTTTCATCGTTCATTTGATTGGGTTAATTGGTTCCCCAAGACGTGTAGTTGCATGGCTAGATTAATATTCAACATACACTATTTTAATTATAACGTGATTCCCAAGAAGGGGGTCAACCCTTCAACTTGCCCAGAAGTGGTCATTTCATGATGCTAAAGTTGTTCAGTTCCTTCCTTGGGATATTATTCTGCTCACTAAATCCATTTAATTTCCAGTCTAAGGGGGCGAATTTAATGTTTTGTTAACCTATAAACTGAATAGAAATGGGCGGAAGGATGAGATGATAGTTTGTTCCCCCTGCAATTTTTTCTCTCCCTCCATACTTTAAATCAAGAGCGTTAAAATATTTTGCTGAGCTATAGTAGATTAGCGAGGTTTCTTGCCAATGCTGGGAAGCTGGTATTACAGACGGTCCCAGGGGAAAATGGCTCACATTAACCACTAAATGAATATTTGACAAGGGCTCATTCGGAGGTATTATTACTATAAACGTGTCCCTACTGGACTTTTCAAGGGTCAAAGAGCAACGCTTCAATTAATTATTTAGTCTGCTAGTAGATTTGGTTGTAATAGCTGTACTTATTTCTAGAACCAACACATTCTTACAGTAGGAAATCTCAGGAGAATCTTCTCCATCAGCAGTGCCTTGAATTGAAATACACACAGAGCCCTGGTATTCTGTAGCTGACTTTTTCATAAATCCTTTTCTTGGGCTGGAGAGTGGGGGTATAGTCTCTTTTGCTATTTCATTTACTGTTTGGGGTTTAGAAGAAAGAATTTCTTGGGCTGGAGAGTGGGGGTATAGTCTCTTTTACTGTTTGGGGTTTAGAAGAAAGAATAAAAAAACAAGTTATCTTAATTTCTACATGCCTGGCAAGGTCTTTTAGGGCCTTGCAGTTTGGGAAGAAAGGGGAGGGGCTTTATTTATAAACTTTGCCTTTTCTAAGTAGATATGTCACAGGATTTCAGACTTGGGCAGGGTCTGAATTTAGAAAGGGGGGCACATTACTGTTTACCAATACAATTTGAGTTTTTAAATGGAAGCTGAGTACTCTGAGTTCTAGTAGCCTCAGAGTAGATTGAGGTACAAGATAGGCCCTCCTCCCTTCCTTCCCACCTATTGGTCTGAACACTTCCAGGTGTAGTGAGGGAGTTGGGGGTGGGGGGTGGAGGAGACTGTTCTATTCCTGCGTGTCCTCCAGGGCCCTAGGTTAAATGGTAGGGGAATGATTCTGAGAGTAAGATTCCTTACCAATAATATAAGGTGAATGAATAAGAGATAAGCTGCAAGGGGGGGGGGGGGATGGGATGCAGTAGTTACAAACCCAATTCATTCAGCTTTTCAGAACTTTTGTTGTGGGAGCTCCATTGACGGGATTTAAGCTGCCAGTTTTCTCACATTAAAAAGAACTGATCAGAGCCTCCGGGGGACAAGAACTACTGCTTAACTGCATAGTGATGGGGTCTTCATTCAGAACCATTACAAGAAGAAAATTAAACAGCGCCTTTGTGCACACAAGGCTTACTTTCCAACTGCTAACAGTCTATAGCTAACTGCTCTGAGATGGAAGTTTGACTGTGGTTTGTCACCTGCTAGTTGGCACTGCTTATTTATTTGTTTGTTGTAATTAAAAGAGCTTTTTATATCCTTGCCCCCCCCTCCTTTATTTCTTGCTCTTGGAGAACTTTTCAAAACAGGTCCCCATATTTGGCTTTGTGGAAACCATTTCCTTTGCCATGAGCTTTGGCAAAGACTTGAGTTAACCTTCTCCAGGACTCCTCCCACCCCCCCATTATTGCCTTAAAATATTTTGCATCTCACTGTGTGTTATGCTGACTTTTCTTGCTTTCAAAACAAAAGCTGCTTTTCAGGATGGCACTAGTGAGGTTTGGGATGGGCGTTGAATTCTTTTCTTTTCTTTCTTTTTGACTAAAGTTGGGAGATGTCTGGGTGGATTTCCTTTGGGACCTCATCTATGAGGTGGATCTCTCAAAAGCAGGAGAAGGGGGAGAAACCTATGACCTTTACTGTGGGAAATGTGACTAAAGTTTAAAGGGACACAGCCTCCGAGTTCTAGAGTAAGCAGCTAAGGAAGGAACTTTCCAAAGATTGAGAAATTGCTCAAACCAGAGAATTACTTTGGCGTCTTTCATAGTTATTTTCTATTAAAAACTTTCCTGGAAACATGACCTCTGATATCACCCAGGGAGACTTATAACCTCTCCCCCTTCTCAGGATGCTGTCCAGTTTTACAATCCTTGTTTTCAGTTTTTGTTGTGCTTCCTGTGGCCTTTAGGAAATAATGGACTTGACTTTCTTATTTGGACGAGGAGACTTCTCTTTGGAAGGGTGGGTTATTAGGAGAGGGCCAAGGTTTCCCACGGCAGAGCTCTCTTTCTGTATGCAGGTCTAGGTGGATTTTATTTTTGGTGTAATGTTTTTGGTGTGATTTTTTTTATTTTATTTTGATTGATTCCTTGAAGAGTGTACTCCCTTTCTCTTCAAAAGCAAAGAGAAGGCCCTTTCCTTTCAGGATGCAAAGGTGTTTTGCTGCTTGGGGACTTTTGGACTTGAGATGCTTGCTGTACTTTGCAAAGAAGTGTCAGTTGATTTAAAAGCTCCAAGGAGTCATTCGTGTCATTACTCTCGTCTGCCTGCATGCACAGAAGGAAATGTGCAGTAGCAGTAAAGATTTCCGTTCTCCGAACTAGCATTTGCCTCCCTCCCTGGGCGTGGGTGCTGGGCGCAGTGAGCGCGCTGCCTCCCACCCGCCTGCCCCGAGGAGTGCACCGCCCTGGGGAGTGCACCGCGCCCAGCGCCCGGAGCAAAAGCTCCTGCGGGTGGAAGCTGAGGCGCTGAGGCGGGCAAGTGCGGGGGCCAGGGCGCTGACGTCACCACGGCCCTGACCAAGGCCCCATGCGGCTCGCTGGGAATGTTTTGCATTGGGCTCCAGCTCTCTCTTCCCGGACCCTCCCCCGAAGGGCCGCATTTCCTCTCTTAGCTCTGGCGGTCCCGCGTCGGGCGAGTCTGGAAAGTCACCCGAGGTATTGTGGGCCCTCAGCCCTGCAGAGGCCTCTACCTCCAGCACCCCAGCCCCAGCCTCCTCTGTGTTGACCTTGTGACTCTGAAGGCAGTTCTAGGACCCAGACTCCCCAAAGCAGGTGGTGTCCAACGTAAGTCCCGGATCCTCTTGCCTCGCCCCCTAGGCCTTTACTTTTAAGGGGTTGTGTGTCCCTCTTTGGAGCCGAGGCTCAACAGTAGCAATCCAGCTCCTAGGCACCAGAGGCCTGGGATTGGGGTGGCTGGGCTCCCTGGGACTGGACCCCTCTGAATGTAGGATCAGGGCAGGCAGGGGTGAGAGAAGGCAGACGCTTCACTTTCTCATTCGTAAAACAGGGATAATACCTACAATGCAGAAGATGAGTGCAAAGCCCCTGACAACATACAAGGTTTAGTGGATAGGTCTTATGTTTCTTACTGCCTGGTGTAGTTAGGTGATAGGGAAGGGAAGAGATTCTCACTGGAGACGCCAGAGATCAATACAGAAATCTGAGTCCTTCCTCTACTTTCTGGTCTTAGGTAGTGACATGAACCTCCTTCAGACCACTCTTCTTCCTTTCCCAGTGCCCTTCCTGGCGTCGGGTTTGCCGAGGAAGTTATGCTGCAAACTTGCCACCCCCTGGGCATCTTCCTGGAGGGAGGGATGCCGGCATTCCAGGCAGGAGCAGCCCCCACCCACCGAAAGCAGAAAAATAATTACTGTATTAAAAGGAGCGGTGAATTCTTCCCGCGGGTTCTTATCGCTGGCGGCCAGGCCAGAAGCGGGACTGCGCCCCCACCCCCACCTCGTGACGTCAGGGGCTACAGGGCCTCGGGGATAAAGTAATTCGTTTGAGCGTTCCAGAAAGGGCAATCCGAACACTTGCAGGGCGAGGCCAGTACCCCCACCCCCAAAGCAAAACCAAACCCACATCTTCAGTGCGCGCACATCCGCGCACAAACACCCATCGCCATGGCGCCTGCGCTCCCAGGCGGGCCCTTCTTCCATGGATATATTTAAAGTTACTTGATGTGCTAGCTAGCGTTTGTTGTCGAGTCTGAATGAGGTTGTTTTTGTTTTGTTTTGCGACGCTGAACAAATCCCACCGAAAGCCTTTAGGAAGTACACCGTAGCTTGATTGAATTTGGCCCTGCAGAAGTTTCAGCGGCGGATTAAGAATTGGACTTCCAAGAGTCATGGTTAGGACAGTTGCTTCTGGCTCTAGCCCTTTCCATTTTTTCTACCAACCCCCCCTCCGCCCCGCCCCCCCCACACACACACTCCTCATAGTTTGTATAGCTTTTCATAATCTTTTTTAGGATTGGGTCCCAGGGAGTTCTCTCAACTCCCTGGACCACGATTTAAACTTTAGATAAGAAGATAGACAGTTGGTCCATGGACTCTGTGAAAGGGATGGACTTATTTGGTGGTGGAAAGCGCCTCGGTATTTGTAGCAGGTGCGCTTCCCAGGTTTTCTTTACAGAAATTTAACTCACTGCATACCCGTCCAGGGGGAGGGAGGTGTCTTGGGAACCAGGCCTTCCATCCTGGTAGTGGCCCAGGATCTAATAGACTAGTGGTTTCTGAAAATTAGCCAATATTTCACACGCAGTCAGTGTAGCATCAACTCACACCCAGGTCGATTTGACTATCACACTTCACAGCTCAAATCTGGGTTATTGCATAGCTTTATAGTTTAGTAAGTCTGAAATGCTAAGTGGCAAAGCTGTGTTCTGCTCAAAGCCTTCTTCCCCTCCCTTCCCCCCTTCCTCCCACCTCCAAGGAAAAAAATCTTAGAACCAAGTTTCCCTTGTGAGAGTTTGTTTACCCCAACTTCTGTGAAACTACACTCGCCCTCTCAGCTTTCTACACACTCTCGTCAGCTCTGTGAAATGGTGCAAAACACATCTTGGAAGCTAAGATGGCAAAACAAACCTGAACATATGGAGGAAGACTTCGTTGTTGGGAAATGTGTTTAAATGTTTAGCTCACACTTCAGCCTCCATGCCTCCCTTACCACCATCTCTTGCTTTGCTCATTGGGGGTGGGAGTGGGGGGGGGTTAGGGGGGAGGTGAGGGAGGGTCCTGGCTCTTGGGTACCCCACCTCTATTAGCAAGCTGTTTCACCAGCATAAATTATGAGTGCATTTCAAACCGGCCCTCTGATAGATGAATCAGGGGCTTTCCTCTTTTGCCTGTCTCTGCTGTCATTAACATGGAAACTTCTCTCTACTTCTCTGGGAGCCCTGCTGCAGTGTCTCTCTACAAACTTACTATCCCTGAGTAAACTATGGAGGTATGTTTTCAATAGGAAAACATCAGGTAATCTTTTTTTTTTCCAAGAACCCTCACAAGTTAAGGATACAAAATATTTCATGGTTAGTCATGTGAGCTTCCAAATTAGCTGCATATAAAGTATTTTAAGATTTTTTTTTTTTGGCTGTCACTGTCTGGCAATACTCATTTGTGTGTGGGTGTGTGTGTGTGTGTGGGGGTGGGTTGTGTGTGTGTGTGTGTGTGTGTGTGTGTGTGTTGGTTTGAAAAGCAGGAAGAAATGTAATGAATTGAGTGCTGTCAGAGATGTCTTCTGTTTGAACAATCTGCGATGGGCTGAATGGCAGGGACTCCCTCATCCAGTGCAGGTGCAGTAGAGCTGGGGAAGGGGGGAGGGGGGCTCCCTCTGTTCAGTCAAAAAGCACCATTCTCCACAATAGACCACACACTGACAGCCAGCGTGACATCAACTCACACTTTCAATCCCCCCCCCCCCATCCATAGTTCTGAGTTCACAAAGTGGCCATACAGTAGCCTTGGTTAGGTTCCTTTAATGAACATTTTGTGGCTCCTACGACCAACATAGAAATCTGCTGAGCCCTGGGAGGAACAACTAGATTTTTGATCATGAGCTCCCAATCACAATGTATAACTATACATGTTTAAAGTGAATCTGGTCCCTCCACTCTCTCCCCATACAGACCCCAGATGATCTGAAAACTTTGAGGTAAAAGTTCCTCTAAGACTCACTTGGGTTCCAAGGCAGCATTTTCTCATGTCCCGGGAGAGTCCACACAGGAAAGGAGAGAAGGAACAAATTCATGAATTTACTTAAACTTAAAAGGACGTCTAGTATTTTATTATGTTGCGTGAGAGGCTTAATCCTGTAAATGAACAGACATTAATCTTGTGGAGTGGGTTCTGTCCCCTTTTGAATCGGTCTTACCCGGGAGAGGGGTGGGAGGCAGAGAAGGGGGTTAGGAAAGGCAGGAACTGTTTTAAAAACTGGACAAAGATGCGACCACACTTTGGCTGCCCCACCGCGGCCAGGGCCGGACCTTCCGAAGATTTCATTTTACATTTGTTTAAACTCCGGCCTGGTTGCCTCCGTTTTAAATGGAATTATTCATAGGAGGGAACGGGACCAGGGAAACTATTCTAGTCAATTCTTTCGCCCTCCTCCCCCCCTCCCCTCCCCCCAGGTCCCACCCTCACCCGCCACCCCAGCCCGGCCCTGCTCCTCTCCGCCAGCACCCCCTTTGCCGCTTCTCAGTCTGAGATCTGAACCTTCAGTAGAAATGGGGAGGAGCGAGGAAAAGGCCGCGGGCAAAGTCGGCTCCCCGGCGCTGCCCCCGCGGCGAGCTCGCCACGGTCCTGCTGCCACTGGTTGGTTTCCCTCTGAGCCGGTACTTGCGGGAGCTCCTGCCAAGGAAAATTGCTCCCTGTTTGCTTATTTCAAAAAAAAAAAAGTAACTATACATTTTTCAATGCGGCAACAAAATATCAACTTTCTCGCCTTCGGAGCGAAATCGCTGTTGAGCATTCGCCTAAACATGGGCCTGCGAGTGGGGGGTGGGGTGGGAATGGGGAGACCTCCCAGAGCAGCGGCCACAGATGCCTCCTGCACCCCGGGGTGGAGGCCGCGAGCGCGGGGTCTGGCAGGGCAGGGGGATTTGGTGTGCGGGCCGAATGAGGGCCACGGTGTTTAAAACCTCAAACACACACAGGAAGAGATGGATTTTAGCATATCCGCGGAGCCCTTTGCTTGCGACTGCGAATTGCCGGGTGGCCTCCCTGAGTATGCCTGCGGCGCCTACTAAAGCCTGGGCCTAGGGCTAGGGCGAGAGGCGCCGCCCGCCCCTCGACCCGCTGCTACTTGATAGCAGCCTCGTCTTCCGGCAGGTACACACCCACAATTAATCTCTCTTATTAAAGCCTCCATTCTGTACCCAAGGGGCGACTCAAACCTATTTAGATTTCCTTGGTTGGCTGCACAAATTTAAGTGGGCAAAGAGTTATAAACCTAATAACAGAGGGCGAGAGAGAGGGATTTGAGTCGAGAAGAGCTGGGACTCACTAGGGGTGTAAGGATGCCTTTCCCGCCCCAGACACCCGCCTCGGGGTGCGCGCCAGGCTCGGGAACAGGCAGGGACCCTCCCGCGCGCGCGCCGCACGCCACCTCCGTCCACACCTCCTCCCCGGCCCTGCCGCTCCCAGGTGCCCTCGCAGGGAGCGCCGGGTTTCTGGTAAACCCCTCCCCGAGAGGCGGAATTCTCAGAGCATCCCAAACCAGGGGATTTCCAGGGACCCGGCGAAGGTTGGCATTGTTGGCGATTAATTGAGAATAATTAACACTGGAGACCGTTAATCACCACGTTGCTGCTCCCGTTCTCCTTTCGGGGCTGCGGCGCCTGCCTCCCTCGCTCGGGCTGCCGGCGCGGGTGGGTTCGCTGGTGAAAGTGAAGACGTCGCGGTAGCTGTCACCCAGTTCGGCTGTACTTTTTTGAAAACGCTCGCATATTGTTTGATTACTAATTTGAGTTAATATGATCTTTATGGCAACATCACAGTGGATAATTGGCCTTTTTTCCCGAACAACAATGTAAATCACAATCGCTTTATTATTTAATAACGTCAAACGCTTCGTTGGATTGGCCCCGACCGGGAAGACCTTTTCTTTCTAGACAGTGTTGTGGAGGAAGAACAATGAAGATCTAATTGTGGAGATTTCATAAGTTGGCTCCCGTAAATGAACAGCTTCGATAGGGAAGTTGCAGCAGATGTGGGCACTGCTCGCCGAAGAAACCTACCCCCACCCTCCCACACGCAGCCCAAACACTCGATTGGAGGTTTTTTGTGGTGGTGGTGGTGGTGGTGGTGGTGGTGGTCCTCAGATCCTAGCAACCACCTCAATCTCCCAGCAGCAATTAGAGCGTTTATAGGGCTTGCTCGTCAGCCCTTTCTATTGCCGGTTTAGCATGAAGGCTTGGAGTCCGCGCACCAAATTAAGCGCAGCTCCCAGAGCCACAACTACTAACGCGCCCCTCGGGTCCCTGTGGTTACTGGGCATGGAGCGCCTCGGCCTGGGGGTCTCAAAAAGTGTTCTTTTGTTTCGATTTGACTTTTAAAACGGAGTCACCCACGCAGTGCCTGGGCATATACTTGTTTCAGGCAGTTTTGCAAGGGACCCGAGCCATGATTTTGCAAATGCCTGGGAGAGCAGAGGAAACCTAGAGACCGTCCAATGCAGACGACCACGCTTGGAGGGGATGGGCCACCACTGAGTGAATGACGTTTGTCCCCAAAGCCCTCCATCCTAACGGTTTCTTATCGAGGCTCTGGCTGTCGCTGGGGGACGGCCGTCCCTGGAACCCTAAGATTCGGAGTCCTTTGCAAATGCATCCCCGCCATTTGGAATTCGGGTCAAGGAGAGGGAGGCGGCCTTTCGAAGGCACAGCACCATCCGCTGCCCCCCACCCCTCGCTTCTAAGACAAACAGGAGGTGCGAAATGCTTCGCCTGCACACGCGCCCTCGGGGCCCCTCTCCCCTCACCCCGCGCGCGCGCGCGCCGACGGCGCCGCTGCCTTCCGCTGGGGTGGGCACGTCCCCCCTCTCTCTTCCCAGCCGTGTTTTCAAACCATCGCCCCGACGGTTCTAGAGTCATGTTCACATGTTCGGTCCCCTTCCAACTTCTTTCCGGTCCACTCTCTCCCTTTTGGGGAACCTGAAAAGGGACAAGGGAAAAAGAGTAGAGGAGTTGTGAGAAGGCGGTGGATTTTCCAAACTTGCCCCCGTCCCCACCTCCACCCCCGGTGAAAGTGTATTTTACCAAAGGAGCGCCCTGGGAAACTCCCGAGCAGGAGTGGGGCGCAGTGTTATTCTTCTCCCAGGGCCAGCCGGCCTCCCCGCCCCCGCCGGACAATGCGCGCTTTGAGGCTCGGTGGGTACCCAGGGTGCTTACTTATTGTTCAGAGAGGTTGAGCTGGATGAGAGGGCCCTGAGAATTATCACATCTAATGAATAACTTATCTGATGATTTCCCTTTCTTTATGGCTAAATATAAGTGGTAAAATGGGCAATTTCTGGTGGTTGGTTTTTTTCTGAACCAAAGGAAAACCAGGGCCTGCAGGCAGCGGGAGACCAGGGCACTGGGCGGCTTCCCTCCGAGGGGCCCGCAGCTGGAAGGGGGGGAGGGGGCGCCGGGCTGGCAGCAGAGCTGGGGAAGCGGGCTGCGCGGGAAGAAAAACCGTAGAAGTACAATTTTCCGCCCCCCTGCCCTCCACGGTCAGGCCAGCAGTGCCTGGGGCCTGGGCGGCAGGAAAGGGGGATGTTCGAGATTTTGAGTTGGCTCTCTGAGACCCCGCCCCTCCCCCCCCAACCCAAACATTTTATTTCAACACAGAATTCTGCCTTCTAGATCGCCCAGCCCCCTAGCCCTTCACCAGAGACCAGCTGCCCAAGAGGGATAATATCTCAACCCTGGGTCCCGCCAGTATTCTCAGCGCCACCCCTCACTCCCGCCTTCGAGGTGCCACGCTGCAGGAAGAGTCCCCTAGGCACTCTGGGACAGTACTTTCTAGTTTATTGCTTTTGTTTTGTGTGTGTGTTTCCTCCTCCCCACCCCCCACCCCCAAAGAGAA
>NW_006293778.1:1690921-1691789 GCF_000327345.1 Myotis davidii | reverse complement strand
GCGGCCGGGCCCGCCCCGCAGGGCTGGCTGCTGCACCGAGTGAAACGAATGATCTGGAGCGTGTTTGATCTGCGGCCCCGTCGTCAGCCCGGGCTTTATTTGTTTGTTTGTAATCTCATATTTAGCGAGCTGCGACGGCGGCAGCCGGAGAGGAAGGCCGGGAGGAGGAGGGGGCTGCGCGGTGACCACACCCCTTCCTAATGAGGGATTTCCATCCGTGCGCCTCCGGCGCAGAGCGCCCTCCTTTTCTCGTCCTGCGCAGCGCAGCCGCCTCCGCTCTGGGTGGAAGTGGAAAAGCTCGCGGTGGGAGCAGAAAATTGGTCTATTGATACATTCGCTCCGAGTGTTGATCTTGGCATCCCGGGCAGTGGGTTCTTTCTCCCCCGCCCCCAAAGGGGGCACACAAGGATGGCTCCGGGATCGCGGACACCCAGGCCGGCCGTAGCCAGAAACAGCCCTGCCTATACCCCCTTCCCCGCCCCCAGTTGTCCGACCTTCACGGCTCTTTCTGTTTACCCAACACCAGCTTTTTTTCTTTCTCTCTGTCCAGGTGAGGACAGTGAGGGGCAGGGTCGTCTTAGCCAGGGGGTTGTGGGGAGAGGGATGTAAGCCCCAACGAATGAACCAAAAGTGAAAGTTTCCAACGATCCTGTTCAAGAAAAATGCAACCCATCCTGCACCGAGGCAGAGCGCCGGCCCGAGTGTGTGCACGCAGGGCGAGAAACGGAGCGTGCGAGGCGGTGCCGGTGGTCTGAGTCGGTGAGAAGTTGTGGCAGGCAGTGAAGTTTTGGAAGAGTCCTCAATAGACAACCAGAGGCGGGTTTCAGCGGCTTCTAACCTGGTTTCCTGTACATTTTGTGGTGGTGAT
>NW_006293778.1:1670020-1690771 GCF_000327345.1 Myotis davidii | reverse complement strand
ACCACACCACCCTCCTAAACTCGCCCTGCGCACGAGGGCGTGGGCTCCGGTTTGAGCTCCAAAATAGCTTGCTTGTCAATTGCGAGCTGTAGGTATATCAAAGTGAGCTGTCCCGAGCAACTCTTGTCTAGAAGCTGGGAAGCAGCTTGAGCAGCTCCCTTTAATGATGATTTGTAGCTCGGCGAGGGGCACGGACAGCAAACACCCCGCAGGTGTGTGCCGTTACACCGCCATCCGGACTTGAATGTAGATTACTCTGCCGATCGTTTGATCGGCCCTTTGAAACCCTTTACAATTGCCTGTGACGAACGGCCAGTCTTAGTTTTTCTCCGAATAATGCCTTGAGGGTAAGTCCTCCGGGCTTTTAAAGAGCTCCAGTATTTTTTCTTTTTTAAGGGGGGGAAAAAAAGAAGCAGAAAAACGTTCGATTTCAGTTTAGACCTAGTCAACTTTTTGTCGCTAACGGGCATCATTCAAGCCATTCAATACTTAATGACCGTTACCTTTGCTGTCCTCCCAGAAGCCATATAGCTACACAATGCATTAATAAAAAGGAGAGCAAAGTTATTAATTTCGTTTTCTTTAGTTCCAAACTGCCCTGCCTGTTTATAGATGTTTACGTGGGTGTTTGTTATAAGCATGCCTTATTATTATCAATGCCATTGTTAATCTTGTTCTAATGCCTTCTTTGTATTCTCTGAATTATATCTGTTCGGTCAAGTGGGAGTTTAACTTAAACATGGAGGCTTTCTAAAGTAAAACTCTGGAGTTTAACCCACCGCCCCCCAACACCTTCGCACCAACCCCCGTCACCAAAATGAAAAAAAGGTGGTGCTGTTCAACCTTTAATATTTACTTAGAGTGTTTACATAAGGGGAGGAAAATGAACTTTTGTCTGAAACGTGCAACAAGCGGCACTTTGATTTCATAAAATAAATGTCAACAATTGCAAGAGCTTATCACACTAGGGTAGGGGGTGGAGGGTGGGAGTGCAGTTGAATTAAAGGCCCATTTCTGCCACTTCAGACGACAAAGGGTTACACATAAATAAGTGCCACATTTGCCTATTGCAAAAGTTTTCTCAGTGCTTTCTAAGTCACAACAGGGGAGGGGCGGGGGGGGGGCGTTTTTTTTGGGGGAACTGTCGTTTATTATCCTGCTCTGGGCAGGAGCAGACCCCAGTACCAAGAGGCTCTTAGCTTTGGCCGGCAGAAGAGGGGTAGGGTAGCCTTTCAACAGCAGCCCCCTTTGTTCTCCCCATCTCTTTCCCAATTTCAAGCTTCACTTGCACATCCCAAGTTTGTGTGTTAATGACGCTATTACCATCTGGCTCGCCCTACTTTCCAAAAGATATAAATCTCCTAGCCCCATTGCCCGCATTATCATTTAAGTGCCACCATAGCCAGAAGAAAAAGATGCTTTCAAGACTCCAGATTCTCTTGCACTGACTACCCCTGACATGAATCTTTCACTATATTTATTGACTATGCATTGGGTGCAGGAGCGCTCCTTGACAGCACTGATTCCCCAGAGCTGTCCCTGTGAGCCGAGGCAGACATGACTCTGGGAGAAAGGCAGGCTTCCAATGAATTTCTCCTTAATAATATTTTTGTTTTGTTTGCAGCAGGCAGGTAGGAAGCCTCAACATTATGTTTATGTGCCTCCCGTCCTTTCTACCTCTTAGCTTTGTAAAAGTTGCGGTATGACTCCCAGACATTCAAGATGTGCCACTTTCCAAACCCTGTTTGGAGCAGGCGGGGAGATGGGTCTCTCTGTAGGAGTGGGGGCAAGGGTGCAGGGAGATTAAAAGAGCCCCGAGAGGCAAACTTTTGGGAACTGGGTCAACTACACCCCTTCTCTTACACCCTCCCTGTACAGATGTGCACATCTGGGATGTACACACTGCTAACTGTAGCTCTAGATCCACTTCACTCTATTCTTTCCCGAGTAATCGGTGATTTGTGTGTTTTGAGTGCAACAGCTGAGAAACTACAACAAAAAGCGTTGGGCTGGCTTGTGAATGGCTCCACAATGACTTCATTTTTCTGGCCAGGTCTGAGTGAATCAAGCAGAACAGAGTCCAGGCGTGGGCTTTTGGTCCCGGGCCCTAGCTCATGTGAACAGCTAATATCCCTTTGAGGGCTTCTACTGTTTGTGACCCCAGTCTGCCCTGTCTAGGCACACCTTTCTCCTGCTGATGCCCTCTCTCCATCCCAGAGCTACCGTCAGAGGTAGTTCCACTAAGAGAAGCCAATCTAACAGGTTGGAAGAAGAATTGGAAGGGAAACTGCCCAGGTGCCTGAGAGAAGCTCTTAAAATCACCAGGATAAGAGCAAACCTCTCTTCTCCCTTAAAAAATAATATTGTCAGACAGGGGGAAAAACCATCTTTAATGAAATACATTGTTTTTGAGGGATGGAAAAAAAATCACATGTTATGTACAGTATTCCAAATACTTTGAACTGAGCACAGAGGGTGCCGAAACGGTGATTAATTTATATTGCACCAGTGTAGCTGTTTGCATGCCAAAGGCACTTTTTTTTTCCTTTCCAGTTCACTTTCCTGCTTTTCCTCCCAAATTCTAGAAAGATCTTGTTTAGAAATGTGTATCCCTACTTTTTCCTTTTGAGAATATTGATTTGATAATGAACAAACTGCAGAGGATATACCATTTAAGTAAGATGCACTTTTAATCACTGATCATTAAAATGGTTATGTTAAATATACTCAATTACATGCATGAGTTAACTCTAACAGTACTTTCTATTCTCCCAGCTGCTCACGTATTCCTTCACGATAGTCTGCGGTAGAAACTTGATTATGCTGAATTCATACATTTCGATGGATTTCATCAGCCTAATTAATGCCTCAGTGTGGTCCTGGGGTCTGAATGAACCCTTGACTACATTTGAGGTTAAAGGCAGTGCTGGAATGTAGAAGGTTTTTCTTTCTTAGTTACTCAGGAGGTACTTTAGGATTCCACTAAGCAAGGTAGGTAGCGATTGTTAAACAGAGACTATGCCAAACAAGGAACCCGATCCCAGTGGCAGAAAAATGAGGCTAATTCTTCATCCTTCCTACCCCATCAATATTTTTGGATTCGATACACAATCTCCAAATAGTAAAAAGGAAAGTACCACCTCTCCTTCACACCTTAAAACTACACTGCAAAGGAAAACTTGAACTAGATTTACAACTGGTGGTGAAAGAGATTTCCATGAACTCATCCAGGCTGTCCCTGACCCCTTGCTTTCTCCTGCTCCCGTAACTTTCAGACGCACTGTCTCCGTCCACTTCCACTTTCATCTTTCCCAAGGAAGCACACGGGGCCAGTATTCAGGAGAAACTCCAGTCACTCCCCTCCTCACCCTTGTGGGTGACTGCATTCAGTCTTTTCAGGTGTAAATTAACATCTGAATACATCCCAACCTCACTGACCTTTACTGCCACCCCATCCCGCCTGCCTCTGCAGAGTGGCCGCTAATCTGCACCTCCACCGCCGGCAGGGCAGACTGAGGTCGGGTTTCCCAAACCCCACCCCCAGCACAAGCACCCGAAAGTGCTTACATTGCCTGTGATGGGAGTCCTGATATTTGCCCACGTCCAATGAAACACCGGTGGAGGAATATCACCTTAAGACATATTTTCTTGGTGGTCAAGGGAAGAGGAGTACAGAAAGAGGAAGGAAAGAAAAGAGATGGAGGCATCCTGGTTCGTTAAGAAATGTCCCTACTTGGGCCAGGTGAAACTTGAAACTTTTACCTCCTGTTGAGTTCCCAAAGACAAAGTGGTTACCGCCCCGCCCCCCACCCCCACCCCGCCTTGCAGAAACTCCCTCAAGCAGGGACTCCTGGGACCCAGATTCTGGTCGTTAAAGTAGCAGGGGGCAACCTCATGCCCTGACATCGATCTGATGGAACAGGAAGCATTTCAGATCTATAACCAAATTACCACCTTGGAACTTTGTGCTTGTTATGCTAATGTAATGACTTTCTGCAGTAAGAGTATATTTCCAGGGTTGGAAATTAGCTTTTTAGAATGCTTTGTGTAATGACAGACATTAGACAGGAGAGACAAATGTGCCAGCAATGGTGGCACAATACTCCTGGCAAATACCCTGGGCTATTTCAACAGATAAATGGAGACCCAGAGATGTTTGTAAAATTAAAGTGGGAGCGGGCTGGGGGAACTGGGTGAGAAGCAGCTGCTGGCAGCCGGGCCTTTGTGGGGAAGACACTCTGCCATCCTCGCCTGTTCTCTGAGACCTACTTGAGTAGCAGCCTAGTGCGTTGCTTAGTCTCTGCAGGTGGATGCTTAGTGAGAAAGAAAGAAAAAGAGAGAAGAGAAGTGTTTCATAAATAGCCCTGCTCATGGTCTGTGAACCTAGCAGTTACCTTTAGCTCCTGGTTTGTGAACTCTTAAGTTTAGATTGTAGAGAGTAAGGGAGAAAAATACCTTCTGGGGGGTGGTGGGGTACTAGCAGGTATATGCAAGTTTAGAGAAAAATGAACAACTTTGACTATACAGCCATATGGTGGAGTTGTCCAGTACATCTCCTATGTCCAGAGTATTGTGTAATTAAGAATTCAGGCAAATCTGAAACTATTACAAAATAATGCTGTAAACTGTAACTGAAAAATTTTTGTTTAGGAATTCAGGCAAATCCTCGAATTTGTGGTATTGACCTCATGTGGTTTCTATCTTGGGAATCAAGGGTAAGATTGTTTAATGCACCATATTTCTAAAAAATATAAGACTCTTCAGTGTGTAGGGCTGGGATGGGGTTAGTCATTTTCCATCATTGCAAACAAGGTCAATTCACACACTGATGAATTATCCAAGAAGAGAACTCTTTTCATCAGTTATCTGCCCTTGATGGACATAAGAGCAAAGTCACAGCCTGGCTATTGTGTGCCTTGTCCTGCCCCGCCCCCTCCCCTGCTCCTGCTGCCCCCTCATACCCTGGACAGTTACTTCGGAAATAAGTGACTTGGTTCCTGGATGCGTTTTCACCCCTTCTGCATGACGCAGGTTCCACATGTCAACCTGCAGCTATGGAGAAGCCTGTGAACTATGATAATGGGTAAACTCTGCTGTGTTCACAGCCTTGTTTGGGGCTAGAGCATGGTTGCCAAGACATAGTCTGAATGAGTTGGGGGCTTCTGAGATGTAAAATGAGGCCAGTTTGAAACGCTGGCACTGAATGCTGAGCTTTTTATAATAGCCCATGTTGTCTCATTTTCTTCTAGAGTTGAATAGGAGCAAAATACCTGGCTTGATGCAGTGGTTCTCTGATGACAAATGAACTAATTAGAGTTTCTTAGTGCAGCCCAAAGATCTCAGCGATGGTAGATGTGGGAAATGCAAGCTCCAACCACTTTAGTTTTAGGAAAGACAAGTTTTATGCGTCCATGCCTTAAAGTTATAAACTGAATTTGTCTCACCTAGCTTGCTACTGTCTAACCCCCGCTATAATTTTTTGTATAGATGGGTCCAGCTAGGCCAAGGGTAACTAATATTTAATACATAGACTCACTGACAGAGCAAATTCATGAACCGGATTACCTCTCACTGATGGTATGTAAATGATTGGTAGCCTGCCAAAGTCATGAGGCTTTTTAGCAAGGTTCTTCAGAGATAAATTAACATAATCTAATCTACCAAAAAAAGGTAGATTCCACAGTAGGTCTGCCCAATATCACTCTTTTTTTAAAAAAATGCCCTCGATGAAACAAGTCATTGAGTTAAAAGTACAGAATAGTGCACCATAGATAAAAGGGGAAAGAGAATACAGAGAAGGAAGCATTACTTCTTCTTCATGCTCTGGTATGATACGGCAGCATTTGTATGTGGCAAATTGTAGAGAGAAGGCTGAGAGGGCAACAAGAGACAGTGACATTGAGGCAGAGAAACAGCTTGCTGGAGGTTTACGGGGTCAGTTACTGGTGATAAGGTGCCATTGACTGATCTACTTTTGAGCTCGAGGATTTATATACTGCAGAAATCCTGGCCGCATTGACGGGAATGGCCTAGGACTTCAAAGGATTGGTTTTGAAATTGTTGGACATTTAGTTTCAACTCTAAAACCTAAATCTGAATTGCTTATTAGATTTGGGGAGGAAAAGGCCTAACTTGAAATTCTGTCATAAACTTTATGAGAGCTAACACATTTAGATGAACTTAGAAATAGCTTTGAATTCCAGCTCCCCATACTGTTGTGATACTACTTGTTTATGGGAGGAAAAAGGGAGCGAGCACCTGGTCTCTAACCAGGAGAGAAGCGTGTTTGCAACATCTCAGCAGAGCTCAGCAGGTCGGTCCCTGGCAGGTCGTAGAGACCGCGAACATTGAAGCTGGCTGGGTAGTTCTGGTCTCATGTCATCCAAACATCACATTTTTCAAACTTAGAAATGCCAGATCGAGTGATTTCTGTGGCAAAGGGTTGCTTAGGATCCGTGATAGCTGAATTTTTCCTATCGATTATAGGACATTGCAGTTCCTTTATAGAGTTCAGGGAAATGAGAAAAGCCTCTAGTTTAACAAGAAGACCCTTAATTCAAGTGCGGTGTTGTATTTAAATGCAGAAATTAAATTCGAGTTGGAGAAAGTGGAAGAGTGAACTAAATTGTGAAGCCAAACATTTGTAGCTAAATCAACATCCCAGGAGGGCTGTGACTGATGATTTAGTGTGAAGCCTCGTGATTAGGTAACTGGATTTGTAAGACATGCAAGACGCCATATCTGACACAAAAAATTCATTTTTAGATCAATGTATGTGTTTAAAGTCGTTCCTAAGCATGGAACAGAGTTCGGAACCTCAGAGGGAAGGCAGGGGAGAATGACTGGGTGGGAGGTAATCAACCAAAGACCTTGTATGCATATATGCATAACCCACGGACACAGACAATAGGGTGGGGAAGGTCTGGGGGAGGGCCTGGCAGGGGTTAATGGGGAAAAACAGGAGACATAGACATATGCAATACTTTCAACAATGAAGATTAAAAAATAAAATAAATAAAATAATAAAGTTGTTCCCCAACTTAAAACAGAGAACCAAAATGTAAAAAACAAATCAATGGTCACTCTTGTGAATGTGGGGAGGGAGAGGGTAAGGGAGGGGGCGGGGCTGTTTATAGAGGTGCTAACCTGCGAATACTTTGAGAGGTCTTTTTCAGATTTATCAAGTTCTGAAATTATTTAATACACATGCATTCTTCTAAAGCAGCGGCTCTCAACCTGTGGGTCGCAACCCCTTTAGGGGTCGAACGACCTTTTCACAGGGGTCGCCTAAATACTTCCTGCATATCAGATATTCACATTACGATTCATAACAGTAGCAACATTACATTTATGAAGTAGCAATGAAAATAATTTTATGGTTGGGGGTCACCACAGCATGAGGAACTGTATTAAAGGGTCGCAGCATTAGGAAGGTTGAGAACCACTTTAAAAAGCATCTGCAGGTAACAAAGAAATCATTATTATTTATCTTGAGCATCAAATCCTAATAATTTTCTGTGTCGCAGGATACAGACAGGCATGCAGAAGTAACTAGATGCCCAACACATGCCAAGGTTTTGTGGGCCCACGATTTCAAACAAAAAAAAATTGGGGTACCATGACTAAATCAAGGGCCCTCGAGCCTATATACAGGCGCACCCAAAAGGGTTAATTGGAGAACCGGGAAGAGAGAGGCTCCTAGGTGCAGTCTGTGTGACAGGAAGAAAGAGGCTGGTAGGCATCCTGCAGTGCCCCCGCTGTGCGCATTCCCCTGTGGGGGCAGGGGGTGGCTTGGGGGGGGCACCACTGAGAAGACCCTGCCCACCCCTTCTGGCACCTGCTTCTTTATTGCCTGCAAGCCACCCAGCATGTGGAAGGCTGGGACCTTGACAATGTCAGCCAGAATTTGTCGCCGGCAATAACTTTTTGTGAAGTGTTGCTCTGGGGCACCTGCCTTTAGGAGGCTGGCATTGTCCTGTGGCTTCTCATTTAGACACGGCCCAGGTAGGCAGAAGAAGGAAAAGGGACGTGAACCCAACCTCAGTGACCACACAAGCCATGGGGACCCAGCGGAGAAACTGGGTCCTTCTCCAGCAAAACTCTCCCTTCCTTTTGAGGTCCTTCACAGCCTCATTGCCCAGGCTTGGCCGTGCTGTCCCTCGTGGGTGAGACACGTAGGAGAGAGGGCTTCCATAGTCCCCCTTCCTGTCACACAGACTGCACCCCATAGCCTCATCCCTCACCCTGAAGTTTTAAGTTTTGCTCTGGTTGTTTTAGTTCGTTTGTTTTTGCATATAGATATATTTGTGGGTGTCAATGATTCTTAAATGCCCAGGGCCAGGACCCGCGCTCTAAGGTTGAAACCTTCACCTTTTTGCTCCTCCTTTTCTCTTCTTGTTGGACTGGTGGGTGTGCTGCCCAAGCGGCTGGCCTGCCCCTGGGAGGGAGCAGCTGGGGCAGCTGCCCCGGAGCAGCTGCTGTGTCTCAATCCTCTCTTCTGACAATCATTAAAATTCAATTTCAAATCTCCTGTCTTTAACAATTTCCTAAGGAGCCTATGAAAAGTGCCCAAAGGGTGAGCCTTTTTGCAAGTGGCGGTGGCTTGGCAGCAGGCAGGCACTGGTCCAGTTGCCCCTGGCTGTGTCCTTGTAGGTGCACAGAGTGAGTGGTTAAGTGTCTAGATCCAAGTGCTGTGTCCACCTGGACTGAGGGAACTGCTCTGTGGAAGCCTCAAGGCAGACGAAGAAGCAACCAGCTTTTCCCTCATCCACACTGTCCGGAATGGAGGACAGCCTGCCTGATCCTGGGGGTGGAGCTCAGAACCAGGCAAAAAGTTCTTGCTCCGTATGTATGTATGTATGTATGTATGTATGTATGTATGTATGTATTCATTCATTCATTCATTCATTCATTCATTCATTCATGATATAGTTGATCCAAGCGATCTTTTTGCAGTTCGTTTTGTTAATCTGCCCCTGAATATAGTGTTTTTCCATTGACTTTTAGAGAAAGTGGAAGGAAGGGGGAGAGACAGAAAGAAACATTGATGTGAGAGGCACACATCTATTGGTTGCCTCCCATAACCAGGGCGGGGGCTGGAGCCTGCCATTGAAGTACATGCCCTTGACCAGAATCGAACCTTCAGTCCGCAGGCTGATGCTCTATCTGCTGAGCCAAACTGGCTAGAGCTAGTTCTCACTCTTTAGCCTCACCATTCCTCACTTATTTTGTCTACCTTTCAGCTCACTGGCCTCTCCTCCTGGATTCCAAAAAGAAAAATATTTGTGCATCAGAAAGTTCCCTTCCCAAGAAGCTTCCCTTAATAGCTTTCTCCTTTAGGTAGAGAAATCTGCTTCTGGGTCAAGGGGAGGCCACTACAGTGTTTTTGAGAAATAGAACAATGCACGCACATCCCACGTGGGGTAGGTTGCTGAGTTTCATCAGGAGCTTTGACAAGAGTTGCCAAGCAAACATTCTTCAGCCCCAGCCTCCGAGCAGTTTTTCATTTCCTGCTCCAAAAAGTTAGCCGGTGATTAGTACCAAAAATGCCTCCTTTAACTAACACCCAGTGGAATCTATGGAAAGGACATAGCATTTCTTTGAAATTCTAGATGGGAGTTAAGGACTACCTGACTCCAATTGCCTTCCCCTCTTAATCACATATCTTCCTAAACACCAGCCTCCTTCCCTATAAACCCATTGGCCCCTCAGCATACCTAATACTTTTCTCTTCCCTTTAGATTCTTGTCCCTTACTATTCCCCCCACCCCAAAACCAAATTCTCAGAATTAAATTATGATCTTCTCCCAAATGACATGACAAGCTAGAGGGGCAATCTGAGGGCCGCTCTGAAAATACATGATGTAGAAAGGAAATGTCACAGCTGAATTGCAGTTGACAAGTGGCGGTTTGAGGCATCAGCAATGAATTCCACTTTTTCTACAGGTTTTTTTTTTCCTTTTACTTCATTTTTAGTATCTATTGATTCTAATAGATAGAAGTAAAACAAAAAAAAATAAATGAGAGAAATGCTAAAGGAAACCCAGATTAAGCTCCTTCTGGACTGGCAACCATGGTAACTTCTATAGCTCAGGGTGATTTGGACAGACCCTTTCCTACCGCTGGAAACATAGAAGGACTAACACCAAACCCTGCTTCTCCGCATTTAATTACAAACTTGGCAGAGTGGAGACTCTGTACCGATTAAGAGAAAATCAATCAGTGCTTATTAGCCATAACAAGTCAATAAGAACAGTCAGCTGGAGAAGTAATATTAAGAACACACTCTTTTTTTTTCTTTTTATTGATTTCAGAGAGAGAGATAGAACATCGATGATGAGAAAGAATCATTGACTGGCTGCCTCCTGCATGCCCCCCAACTGGGGACCAAGCCGGAAACCTGGGCATGTGCCCCTGACCAGAATTGAACCTGGGACCCTTCGTTCCACAGTCCGACGCTCTATCCACTGAGCCAAACCAGCTGGGGCAACAACACACTTGTTACCATCAGACATACGCCCCTGAGAATTTTTAAGCTTCCACAGGACATATTATTTCATTGTTTCACTGCCTGATTTGGAGGAGTTTCTGCTAAAGTTGTTTCCTGGAAGTGCAACTTGAATGAGTTTTACAGTCATTTTATATTGTGGTTCCAGAATAACTCTGTCTCCAAGGTTTTGAATATGTCTGCTGGTGTGGGCTTTTCATTGCTTTGCCCGGTGAGGAGGGCCTCATACTTAGTGGAGAACACACTGGACTAGAAATGTGAGGCAGGATCTCGGTTCCAGGAAAGGTGTGTAATTAATAGTGCGAATGTTAGGCAGTTCATATTTCTGGGCTTCAGATTTCCCGTATGTAAAGAGAAAAGACTAGACAATCTCCTAGGGCCCTCCCAGTCCCTAAATCCTGTGGTTCTATATTTAAAATACTTGTAAATTTTCAACATTAGAGAAGAAGCAGATCTATGAGTTACTGAATAAAATATCTATTTTCTAGTTCTTTCAGTAAAAGTTTACGCAGAAGACTGACAAATGTTTTTTGGTCTTTTCCTGGGAGAGATCCTAAATTTGACTAGAGGAAACCAAGCTAAGAGACTTGGCCTTCTGTTCTTGAGGACAAATGAACCATTGTCTTACACTTGAACTTCTTTTCCTTTTCAGATCCAACTTAGACATAATGTTTCACTCAAGATCAGGCTTGTGGTTTTAGGAGATTCTGGTCTGGCCTGCCTCATTTTAAGACTTCTATCATCTCTTTTCAAAACCTGAGGAGTACCTCATTTCCTGTTTGAGAGTTCCTTGGGCTTTGCCAGCCCCCAGCCAGGCCTTGCCAAGAGTTCCGGCTGGGAAGGACAGCCTGAGTTCATGGTAGAGAACAAGCTGGCACCACAGTTGTAGTGACTCACCAACCTGGTTGCCCACTTTGCAATGGCAAGGGCCACACTGTCGAATAGAAAGACCTGCGTTTTAGCAAAGTGCAGTCGGATCCCAGGGCAAAATCATCTCAGCCTCTATCTCTGATCTTCTCTTTCACTGGCTGTTTTGGACACAAGACGAGAAAGGAAATTATATCCTGGATTATGTTTTGTTTTAAGATTAATGAACAGGTCCTTGGTTTTATGTCCATTATATTCTAGGAATTTAGCGGTGATTACAAACCAGTGAACATAGGTCACAGCAAAATGAACATTCAAGATTAGGTGAAAACATTCCTCTGAAATGTCAGTATTCATTTTTGGAGTGTCAGTTGCTACATTTCTGTAATTCATCATTTTTTTTCTTGGCTTAGAGTCAAGATGAGAAATGATATTTAGACCAAAGACATTGTTTTGTTATATAGCCAATGCTTTTTAAAATGCAAATACACTCTTTTCCTCTCTCTCTCTCTCTCTCTCTCTCTCTCTCTCTCTCTCATACACAAACACAAACACACAGCACCCAAATTCTAGAGAAAGTCCTTTCAAGACTTACAGGAGAAAATTAACCAAGGTTAGAGCAATGGCAACACTAAAAGGCAATGATTTCACTTTATAAAAAGTCTTGTACAATACACAGGTGTTTTTTAAAGCATGTATTATGATTAAAGACTACTACATTTCTAAATTAATACAATTCTTGTCTATTTTCAAATCAAATATAGGAACCATTTAAAAGTATTTTATATTACAATCGTTGACCTAAACCCAACTAGTACAAGTTTATAATGTGCATAGGTTTACCCCATAGAGAATTAAATTTTAAATTATAAGTCTTGTCCTAAAGTTGTGGAACTTTAGCTTTTGGTATTAAGATGGAAGAATATTCAATGGCTATTTTAGCTTTAATGTGCACTGAAATAAAGTGCACATGGTATTTTTTTCCTCCAAGTGTTCTTTTGTTAAATATGGAATATTTTTAGCATTTTGTTTTTAATGTATACATTATTTTTATTAGGTCATTTGGTAAAAGATACAATATGTAATAATAATGGCCTCTTGCTTTTTCCCTAATTTTATTATTTCAAGTCAAACAAAAATGGATACTTTTCTCTTGGGGAAAATGAATATGAGGGTGTTGGATGCAAAAATGATTATTTAGTTAGAGAATTTTTCCCTAACAGATTAGCATTTTTGATGGATCGTACTTCAAAGCTGATTATTCTCAAAGAAAAGCAGAGCGATATTAGAATTTCCAAGTATATTGCGTTGTTTAAAAAGTATTTTAATACATTATTCAAATTGTCATCAGTTATTGGTTTTAAAAAAGCAGTATCTGTTGCAAATGTGAAATTTTGCTGTTGCACCTTACCAACTCTAGTTTCTTTAGGATAAAAGTGGAAATTATTAATATCAAAGACACAATTTAGAGCTCTGTCAATTTTTTTTTTAACTTTAACTGTGATGGGCATCTCTGCAAGGTGGGTTTTACATATTTTTTTCCTAATTTTTTCCCTCCTTTCAGTAAGAAGGATAAGCTTTTAGAGTACCCAGTCACCGTGGTAACTGCCAAAAAAATTCTCCTGAAGTTTGAAGAGGTCAGCTAACAGGGTCAACAGCTCTGGCCTCTCTCTGCGCTTGGTCTAGCATGCCCCAGCCTGCGGTTGGAGTGTCAGACCAGTTCTGACCCTGGGAGGTGGGCTTCTCCGGCTCTGATATAAATTTTTTGAGTCAGTTCATGGCCTGGACTCTCCAGGTGGCCTCCAAAATCGATTTTGACCCCTTGACCCTGTCTCACGGAGGCATAGCATTCACCCTAAGTAAGGATTTAGCCAGGAATGACAGCTTTCCACTGAGCGTTATTGGGGACAGTATAAACAGTTTGGAAAGCAAGTAAGGAGGTGTGAGTGCTAGAAATCATCAAAAGCACATTAAAAAACACTTTAAGGAAAATTCTCTTTGTGAAAAAAATGTATAAAATGTATATTTGGTACATAATTCTTATTGGACTTGTAGGATTTAAAAAAATCAAAGAATAGTTTTGAATATACTTAGCAAACCCACACAACTTTATCTTTTTACATACTTTGTTACAAATATGCAAATAAGATAGTCTGAAGCAACAAAATAGGTACAACAGGGATGTGACATGTACAGAAAAGGCAAGCTAGTTATTAAAATAATATACTTTTTAGTATTTTAAATACTAAAATTTGTGTGTTGAAATGTTTAAAATGGGAGAATAAGGAACCTTAAAAAACAGCAACATCCAGTTTGGAATGAAAATAAGCTTGTGCTGCTTTTACTTTGTAGACTAGCCAATGAACTCCTCTGTATGCAAAGGAGATAAAAATTATAAATATGAAAAGTTAGACCTGGTATAGAGCTAAAGAAGGGAAAACAGGAAATGAAAAGTCTCCGGATTAACTTGGAAAATAAAATTAATGTAGCTAAATCATCAGTGACTCTTTTTTCCTTCCTTCTTTCCTCCTCCCTTTTTTTTTTTTCAGGATGCCACTCTGAATGTTTTATTTTCTCCAGGGAAGTAGAGTTCGCTTTGAGAGCTCTAGCCTGTGAACTCCGTATGTAAATGTGGTCATCAAGCAAGACTGACCTACCAAGAGGGAAGATTTTCAATGTTTCGCTTTCTTAAAACCCTTCACAGCATCCTTCCTCCAGTGGAACTTTACTCAAAGTTTCCCCCTTCCCAGAACTGTTGAAAACGGCTCCAAAGCAACAGTGCAATAGCTCAACCAGTTGTACTATGAAGTTGTTGAGATGACACTGTATCAGGATCTTTTGTAAAAATTAGATTTTAAGTAGGGGTGAGAGCCCTTTGGGAAGAGGGGACAAGAGAGAGTAGAAGCGGGAGGGGAAACCAAGCTGTTCATATAAGTATATATACTCTGTGTGTGTGAAGGCCTCTGTCTTGGCTTCTCACTATGTTAAATCCCTATTATAAAACTTATCTTCACAAAGCCTATTAGAGTATTCTGAGAACAAATTGGACCATGAATAACTGAGTTGGAAGTGTAGATTATTTTCTACTCAGGGAAAGTTGGAGATGACAACAGCTTAACTAAAAGAATAGTGATTAATCTTAAATGGATGGATTTCAAAGTTTCACTCTTGATAAAGAATACCTTTGATATTTCCCCTCTTCACACTCAAGTTTCCAGTTGCTTTGTGCTAAGAATTGTCGTAGTGATTACACTGTCCACCTCGTACAGCACGGCTCTAACAGGAGATCGTTGCCTCTCACATTGTTAATCTGTCAGGGAGGTGGCCAGAATGACACTCGACTTCCTAGAGGTTAAATATATGGTTCCAAAGTGGAACCTGTGCTTAGACGTCAGACTCACGCTTAGGAATGACATCTTACATAATCATAATTCTCAATTAGATAAAATTGTTATTTTTTTAATCTTAAATTTTTTTTTACTACCCTATAGCGTATAAAGCACTTCTCAGCTCATCATTTTGTTGGATCCATAGAATAATGTTACAAAGTAAATATCATTCATCCCATTTTACCAATGAAAAAGCTGCGTTATTTGCATATTGTGACCTGGCTGATTAAAGACAGAACTGGAACACCAACTCAGATTTTATAAAGCTTCTATTTCAAGTGTTTAACCTATAACAGTAGTCTTTAAAATTATTTTTTTGTGTATTACATCCCTGAAAATGAAGATTTTGTATTAAAAAGCAAAAGTCTTTATATTTCACAGACAAAAATTTTAAAAGGCACAACCGAAAAAAATTCTATTACTTTAAAAGTGAATTTTGCCAACTATTGTTTTCCTTTGTGTGTGTGTGTGTGTGTGTGTGTGTGTATAATATATATATAGTCTTTCATAGTTGAAGATCTTAATTTCTAAAAGTCAAATATGGCCAGCCCTATATACATTAACTAACCACCTGGAACCTTTTTTAAAAATATATTTTATTGATATTTTACAGAGAGGAAAGGAGAGAGATAGAGAGTTAGAAACATCGATGAGAGAGAAACATCGATCAGCTGCCTCCTGCACACCTCCTACTGGGGATGTGCCCGCAACCAAGGTACATGCCCTTGACCGGAATCGAACCTGGGACCTTACAGTCCACAGGCCGATGCTCTATCCACTGAGCCAAACCGGTCAGGGCGACCACCTGGAACTTTTTAAAATGTACATGAAAACTGTGGATTATATGTTTCAAAATAAAATATAACAATCAATAAGTCCTTTGAAGTAGGTTCAGCATGTTAAGTAATTATTTGAGAACATGCAATTGATGATTAGGGAGTGCAATGGTTAAAATTTTCCTTTTATTGTTTTCCCCCCAGCTATATTGAAGCATAATTGGGAAACAAAATAGTAAGATATTTAAAGTGTACATAATTTTGATTTAATACTCATATACATTGTGAAAGCACTTCTCCCATGTAGTTAATTAACCCACCCATCACTTTTATTTTGTGTGTGTGTGTGAGAGAGAGAAAATTTAGGTTCTACTCTCAACAAATTTCAATTTTTTAACATAGAGTTACCAACTATAGTCATCATGTTTTAATTTAGATCCTCAGACTTTACTCATCTTATAGCTGAAAGTTTGTACTCTTCCTAATTTTCTCACTCCCCAGCCCCTGCCCTACTGGTTTTTAGGCTGGTATCTCTTAACATCTTAACAAGTTTGGATAAACAAAGTTGTATAAAACGACTTTTGCTTCTCTTGGGCTTTTACTCTCCATATTAAAATAAAGTTTGCAAAATACTCTAAAAAGGTTTAGTTAACTTGATATTGAAATAATCTATGTAACCATACAGAAATCAAGAAATACAAAAGATAACACCCTGTGATTCTCTTAGGTTTTTAATTATGTTGTTTTAATTATGTAATGTAGGTAGTGTGGCTGTTAATGTGGAAATTCTAAGCTTTTTATTCTTAAATTGTATACAATTAAATTAGTCATTTTATATATAGTAAAATTAAGGCTTTTGCTCCTGAATTATGCTGGCAGCCAGACAAATCCTGTCAAGCTTGTTAGGATTAGAGAAAAATGAAAGAGTCTAGCAAAGAAAAGTCAACTGCTCTGGTTGGAAGTTGCATTTGTGAGGTTGTATCAATAGTGGCATATATTTTAACAATTTTTTGTGCTAAAGTTTTTTAATTACAATATGACATTAGACTGAGATTGTTGATTTTGATTTGGACGTAAATGATCAAGCCCAAAATTCAAACGTCTAAGTGCAGTGACGGCGAACCTTTTAAGCTCGGCGTGTCAGCATTTTGAAAAACCCTAACTTAACTCTGGTGCCGTGTCACATATAGAAATTTTTTGATATTTGCAACCATAGTAAAACAAAGATTTATATTTTTGATATTTATTTTATATATTTAAATGCCATTTAACAAAGAAAAATCAACCAAAAAAAATGAGTACGCGTGTCACCTCTGACACGCATGTCATAGGTTTGCCATCACTGGTCTAGTGTCTTCTCTACTAATTTGCAAACTAAGAAAGGCGGAGCCCTGGCTGGGTAGCTCAGGTGGATCAAGTGCCATCCGGATCTGCCAAGGTTGTGGGTCCGCTTTCCAGTCAGGGCTAATACAAGAAGCAGCCAATGAATGCATAAATAACTAGAACAACAAGTCAATGTTCTCTCTCTCTCTCTCTCATCAATTAAAAATAAATTAAGAAATGCAAAGATAAGGACTTATATTAACATTGATATGTTTGTTTAGATGCTCTGAAATTTTTAAGTTTATTATTTTTACTACTTACCTCATTCATTTTGTTCACGTGGTTTTTTGTTGTTGTGGGTTTTGTTGCTTTGTTTAAGATTTTTTATTGATTTTTAGAGGGGGGGGGGAGAGAGAGAGACATGGATGTGAGAGTAAAACATCAATCAGCTGCCTCTTTCATGCCCCAGATCTCATAACCTGGACATGTACCCCAACCAGGAATTGAACCAGCAACCCTTCAGTGCACGAGACAACGCTCAAACAACTGTGCCATACCAGCCAGGGCTATGTATGCTTTAGTAGCTGCCAAATGTTCCACCTTTTCTCCCTTTATTTCATTCTTTCTTCTTTTCTTCTCTTCCCTCCCTCATCTCTTCCTTCCATCCTTCCTTCCCTCCTTTTCTCCTTCCTCTCCTTCCTGAGATTTTAGGTAGTTTTTTTTTTTTTAATGTAGAACAACTTGAGTAAAAGGATTTATCTAATGCAATATATTATGGTAAACTGATATGCTACACAACAAAACACTCCAGTTAAACTTAAAACAGGACAGAGAACCCGCAAGTATAATATCAAGACTTCTCAACAACCAAAATCAATTCTGAAGGATCAACTTTTTTAATTTAAATTTTTAAAATTTATTTTCTTTTAATTTTTTCCATCATCATTTACTCCCCCCTATACTCTTGGGATCAACTTTTAATGTAATAGATTCTGGCAATTTCCCTTTTGCTGTCTTTATAGTCTTTATAAGTCATCTAAACTATTGGTTATTTTTCATGTAAACATCTCATGTTGTGAAAGAAGAAAAAGAAGAGGAGGAGGAGCAGGAAGAAGAAGAAGAGAAATTATTTCAGAATTCCGAAAAGAAATGTTGTCAAATTGCTACATATAACTTGTATGTAAGTACATGGAAACATCATGCTAGCACTGGAAAGGATAAAGATCAGTGATTCTTCATTTTTAAGTCACCCCTGCCCAATATATTGTCATATCAAAGATATTTTCTCACCCTACCTGGTTTGCTCAGTGGATAGAGCGTTGGCCTATGAACTGAAAGGTCCCAGGTTTGATTCCAGTCAAGGGCACATGCCTGGGTTGTAAGCTTAATCTCCAGTGTGGGGCATGTAGGAGGCAGCCGGTCAATGATTCTCTCTCATCACTGATGTTTCTGTCTCTCTCTCCCTTTCCCTTCCTCTCTGAAATCAATTTTTTAAAAAAGTTATCCCTTAAAAAACAAACAAACAAAAACAAAGATGTTTTCTCTCTCTCCTGAAGCTATTATCAGTGTGAACCAATTAATATAAATTTGGCAAAACAGAATTTTAAATAGTATAAGAATTTTCCTTAATGAAGTTTTTAAGTAAGTCAACCATGCATAAAAATATTTCGTATTCTTTTGAAAGGAAAAGTATATATCCATGTCTATTTAGGAAATCACAATGCATAGTGAAAAATTTAGTCAACTGTTTGGGTATTAGTTTCTATAATACTAGATTTTTTTATGTCTCTCAATCTTGTGAATATATCTAGTATATTTGAGTGCTGATAGATACATTTCGTGATTACAGGACTTAATATACTAGAGAAACCAAGAGTTGTGTTGAGTATTGATAATTGTCGAATGAGCACAATTGGCTACCTCAGTAGTAGGTATGAGGCATTCCTCCAAGTTCTACAAAGATGAAAAGACTAAACCCCTGCCATCCTGGAATTTTATGCTAGGTGTTAGGAGGAAGTAGAGATTGGAATTAAAAAATACAAAAAGATTTGAGATTTGGGCCCAGCTCCTCAGGAAAGAGAAATTAGCATGTACACAAGTGTCTCTTCAGAATAAACTCTGGTAAAGGTATGAACGAATAGCTAGGGAAATATAGAATAGCCTGGAGAAGCTTGTTGGAGAAAGTAAGACTTGAAGAATGGATAGGACTCTGATAGACACATATGGGACCATATTCCAGATGGGAGAGAAAGGTAGAGAAGTGAAATTGTATAGTGTACCATCGAAAATTATTTAATGGACTTAAAAGGAAGTTTCTAGAATAACACAAAATGAGGCCTAACGTTGTCTATTTTAATAGGCAATCCAATAACTTTATTCATTCAGGAAATACTGTCATCATAAGTGCCATGAGAATATTTTACTAGTAATAAAAACACTTCTTTTAAAGATAGTTAAAATTCAATAAAGAGAAAAGTAAGTGTGAGAAATGTAGTGTTTCTCATACTAGATTATTCCTGGATCTGGGTACCTCTGTGTTTCTCAGTATCTTCATCTAGATATCTATTTCTCATATTTATTAAATAACATTTCAAGTATTAAAATGAAGACTTATGGAAAATCAGTCATTTTTTTTTTCAAAGATAACTCATAGGTCACTTTCTTTTTTCCCCCTTCTTTTTATTCATGAGTCACTTCTTATGTATCACTTGCTCTCAGAGTTTCAAATAACGACTGCATCTTTAAAAATGTACTTTTAAGTGAATGGAAAATGTCAGTTTTAAATTCTGCCATTCAGAATGTTCTACATTTGTGGTTATGCAAGTGAATGAAAATCTAGAAATATATTTAAAAGCCCACAGAGATATCCTGAAATCAGAAATTATCAGCCAACTATATGAACAACCTCAGAATTTCCTATAAAAAGATATTAAAAGGCAAATAAGCCGGGAATAAAGGCACACTAAGTAAATTCTAGCAGCATCAGAGTCATCCTGTAATAATCAAAATAGTAAACTCGTACAAAAGTTTTTGGTGATGTAGAGCACGAGAGTCCAGCGATAGTGTTTGTTCTGAGTGTCCATCTTCCTAATATGGAACCTCAAGCCAAGTTGAAACTAAATCCTAGCTCTAAAGTTCAGAAAACCAGGCCCCAGGAATATTTTACTGGGGGAATGGGCTGACATGTCTTGAACACCAAATTAGAGTGAAATATGAGCAAATAATGTGGATGGATGGGAGTGTTTGCAAGGGTAAAAGAAACACTCATTCTTATCTGTGGCTGGTTAAGCATGTTGGATAAAGCACTGGTTAGCTGTCTGAAACCGTATCTTTAATTTCAGTTTAACTTTCTTCTGTTACATAGTCTCAAACTGTAGCCCTGACCTAATAGAAGTCTTTCAACTATAGGTTCTTTTCAGTAAATAAATAAAACTTTTGAGTGCTCATGGAGATACTGCAGGCGTTATTGAAAGAGAAAGGTGTTAAAATTAAAAGGAAAAGATGTCATGCCTTCTGCTCTCAAAGATAAGAGCAATATTCATATTTAAGGCTCCACCCAAAGTAAATTGTTGACATTGCTTTCAGCACCCACTTAAGGACAACTCATTTTTAAAGCTTTTCCTTTATAACTCTTGCAGCTGGATATCAGATATCCCCAGCACCAGTGACTATGGCACTGCAAACAATACAAAAGTTTATAGAAGCAGAAGTGAAAGTGATATGCAGAATAAAAAGAGAAAGTGCTCTTTATCACTTCCCCAGAAGTATGTATCCTTCCAGATCTCAGATAAAAAGAAAGATGTATATGTGGATGGAAAGATAGATAGATGATAGATAGATAGATAGATAGATAGATAGATAGATGAATATATAATAACTAAGAACGGTT
>NW_006293778.1:1636175-1665228 GCF_000327345.1 Myotis davidii | reverse complement strand
ATTTAGGTTGTTTCCAGGTGTTTCCGCTTCAAAGCAAATGCCAATATCTTATCCTTGAATATAAAACAAGGCTTGCAGAAGGGACAGGCATGTAATATACACCCATTTTATAAATGATCAGAATGAAGCTCAGAGGAGTTTCGTGACTCGCACAAGGTCATTAGCTAGTAAGTAGCAGCTCAGAGAACTAGTTTAATACTGTCCTACCTCAGATTTTCCCATTTGATGTAGAATAGCTTTACAAACACAGCGGTCCTTATGTCATGTGTCCACGACAAGACTTTTCTGCTTTCTGAAATAAGCATTAGGCAACTACACGTTTATGTGCATCCAAAGGGGGCATAGGTCAAGAGATACAAAGAAATACACTAAAAGATGAAGTAAAATAGTAAGCCTGGCACTGTCCTAGGTATTAAAGAGAATATTAAAATCATGACACCAATCTTAAATGCTTAAATGGTTTGAAATCAGGATACATAATACATGGTGGTAGAAGGAGGAATAAGGAGGATGACTTGCTATTTGGCTATGTAGGAGGCTATTACTTGAAGAGAAATACTACGATTTAGAAACGTTCAAGACATAGTGTAACTTGAAAGGAAAGGATGGAACAAAAAGGAAGTACCATGGCCTTTTCCAGATATATTTCTTAGATAGCACTAAGTCAGTTTACTTATCAGACGGTTGTTGACCTTCTGCCTCTGCTTCTGAGTTATGGTCACATATAAGACGCTTAAAAAAATACTTATCAAAATCAGTGGGACATAATGCAACAATTTAACTCCTAATGACAGCCACCTCTAACTATGAATGACATATAATAAATTATGTTTGAACTGGATTTTCAGCTGCAGATCTTTATTCTGCCACCCAGACAGCCCTATAAAGTTGCACTTGCGGCCTTAATCCCACTTGGATGTGTGCCCTGCTGCCTCTACTTTCCATCATTCGGGTGCTTTCGTCTTCTTGAATCAGTGAACAATCTTTGTTTCTGTACCTTATTAGGCCAAAGACCATAACAGCTAGTGATGGCATCGGCAAGCCCTGCGGGCAGGATTCTCTGCAGACCCAGCCAACCTCCAACAAACCCCTTTTTATACTCCTGTTTCTAGGAAGAATTATGATGGCGGTGCCCTGCTGTTGATCAGTCAAATCTGTGGTAGGCCTAGAGATAAGTCCTGTAAGTGTGGTGTACTGTAAGACAGCGGCTCCCATTCATTCGTAGCTTGTGTGTAATAAACCACCCAAAAAGGGGGGGTGGGGCGGGGAGGCAGCTGCAGTGTGCAAGAGCAAACAAGGCATCTCATTCTTGGGAGCCAAAACTTTGTAATTTGCTACTGGGCAGCCTGCTCTTGCTGACATTCTTTCTGATAACATAGTGGTGGCCTATCTATATTTATAGTTTGACGACTAACCCAAGAGATTCTAATTGGTAACTATGCATACGCGTATTCGAACAGCTTGTTATTAAGGAAGAGGTGAAAAAAAAAATACTACCAAATGGCTGGCAAACAAAATTGCGGGGTTAAAATGCCATTTTTCTCTACCAACGGTAAGCCTTCAAATAATGTATGCTAGCCATTGTTGTATAGTACCGGTTTTATAAGGATGGCGCTTCAAAAGATACCAGCTAACATTCACACGGCGAGGATGTTCCCTGAGAATGAAGGGCGTCTCTTTTGTAGTATATTTCCTAGCCAGAAAAGTGTTCATCGAATAGAAAGGTATTTGGGGGAATGCTTGTCTTTTGAAAATTAAAAGTTAGAAACTGAATCTCATGGTGTGGCTCTCAGGTATCTAAGGAACACTACTTTGCAACTAGTACTGCAGATTATTCATCTGCCCAAATCCAAACGCGGAAAGCAATTTAAAGCAATGTGATCGTGAAAAGAAGACAGTATACCTGTGTTGGGGGGCGGGGTGGGGGGGGCAATCTCAATGAGCCCTTTCAATTCAGGGTGGGTAAACCTAATAAAAGGGAAACACTTGAATTTCTCAGGACTACTCAATGAGATGAAAAAATGCTGCAATTTCTGTAATAAACTCTTTCTTTTTACATCCAAAGCAGGTGCATGGCATTGTGATATCAGCACTGCACTCGTTCCTCATCAGCCCCCTACTGCTCTTCCCAATGGGAATGGAATACTGGACATTCTAGGCATTTTTCCTTCACCTCTCTGAGCTCAGGGTCAGGAGAGGGGCTGTGGCAGAGTGGAAGGCATGCCAGTTGTTTTGGAATTCTTGCAGGTGTTGAAAAAGCAAAGGGCTCTTTGGGGAGGCACATCTGCATCTGTCATATGCCATTTGTGCTAAAGCCTGTGGTGTTTTTGTTTGTTGGTTTGACAGATTGACATGTAATGGCCAGGACCAGTGAGCGGCCGCTCCCAGCAAAGTCACTCTGAGAGCTGGAGTCCTCTAGAAATCAGCTGGCCTGAATTCCCCATGATTTTTCTCTGCCCTTCCAAGGAGAATGCATTGTTCTAATGTTCCTTTTGGCTTTTCGTTTGCTTTCACAATTTTTTGTTTTGTTACATTGTTTTAAACTCTAAATTAAGACGAAACAGGGACTTGGGATAGGTTCATGACATCTACAAAGCGTTTCAAAACCAACCAGTCCTTCAAATGAACTTAGAAGTGGTTAAAGAGATTTATGGCATTAGCATCAATATTGGGATATCATAAAATTTAAAACTTGAGAACACATCTGTGTCAGCGATGAATGAGGGAACAGTAATAGAGGCAAAAACTGAAACATTAAAGCTTTTTCATACTTTTAAACACTAAAGTAAAACTCTCATTTTAAGTTATTTTTGGAATCATTTTTTTCTTTTTCATCTCAGAATTTACATGTAAGCTTGTATCTTATCAACCATGTTACCACAAAGCCAAGTAAATATGTGTGAAAGCAAACTTTAGTATGGTGTCTTTTGTTGACGAAGTGAAATCAGAAGTCCTTATTAACATTCTCCATCCATAGGGAGCTTCTCATGGAATTAAGTGTTCAAAGCTCATGTTTCTAGTATTAACTTTATTGTCCATGTAACTTTCTGAATTTTATGGCACTGTGAGGCCCCATCCTGTCACCCTCTTGGGAAGGCACAAAATAACAAAGGAATATCATGTGTTAAGCAAATGCAAAATGTCATAGACATGTTCATAATAGCATTCACTTGCCCTGGCCGGTTTGGCTCAGTGGATAGAGCGTCGGCCTGGGGACTGAAAGGTCCCAGGTTTGATTCCAGTCAAGGGCATGTACCTTAGTTGCAGGCACATACCCAGTGGGGAGTGTGCAGGAGGCAGCTGATCAATGTTTCTCTTTCATCGATGTTTCTAACTCTCTATCCCTCTCCCTTCCTCTCTGTAAAAAATCAATAAAATATATTTTAAAAAAAAATAGCATTCACTTTACGTTGACCCACACATAAATACTCCACGGACATAAAGGTTTCCGGGACATACACCTTCCCTTACCTACATATTGCCTCCATACTAGAAAGGCCATTCCTTTTGACAAAGATCTCAGTTTGGGTGTCTTATCTGCCAGCATATTATCAGCTCTACAGGTCTATCTGCATAACCAGGTTTCCATGGAGCCCTGCGCTGGAGACAGAGGAAAGGCAAAGCGAAACTCCTTCAGAACTGGTCGCCGGAACCCAGAAGCAGCTCTGCCACGGTTTGGGTGAGAGAATAATAAAAACAAAAAGCCGCTTCCTAACTCTACAATGGGAAAATGGCTATTGTTTTTCCCTCTTTTAGTGACAAGTTATGTTCTGGATATTTAAATTTTTTAATAACATTTATTCATTTTTAAAATATATTTTATTGATTTTGGAGAGGAAGGGAGAGAGAGATAGAAACATCAATGATGAGAATCATTGATTGGCTGCCTCCTGCACGCCCCCTACTGGGGATCGAGCCCGGAAACCCAGGCATGTGCTCTTGGCCAGAATAGAACCTGGGACCCTTCAGTCCACAGGCTGACGCTCTATCCATTGAGCCAAACCAGCTAGGGCTATTCATTTTTAATGTATTGATTTTTAGAGAGAGAGGGAGGGAGGGAGAGAGAAAGAAACCTGGATTTGTTGTTCCACTTATTCATGCACTCATCAGTTGATTCTTATATGTGCCCTGACCAGGGATCAAACACACAACCTTGGTATTGGAACAATGCTCTAGCCAACTGAACTACTTGGCCAGGGCCCTCATTTATTAATAATTTGTAAAAACCTTCTTAAGTAATGATTCCTTCATGTTCCCTCAGTAGGACTTAAATATACTCAGGTCTTTACTGTTTGTAGTTAATTTGCCAGATTTAGAAAGTAAAAAAACAGGATGACCAGTTAAAGTTGAATTTTAGATGAACAACAATTGTTTTTAGTATAATATTGCATGGGATATACTTACACTAAAAAAAATCTCTATTATTCATCTGGCATTCAACTTTAACTGGGTGTCCTATTTTATCGGGCAACTCTTTTGGTAGCAGAGGTTGATTAATGGCGAATTCATGATCAGAAGCCTCATGGTTTGATGGGATTCAATTTTTTTTATTGTTTTACTTTCCTGGGGTCCACAAAGATTATCTATTTAGAGTGATACAGTTAATGATAATAGCTATGATGATTGAGCACCTGCCCAAATACACAGCAACCAGAGGAGACAGATGATGTTAGATGATGTTATCCTCATTTTGCAAATGAGAAAACTGAGGCCCAGAAACAATGAACAATCTTTCCTGAGTTAGACAAATAACAATGCAAGAACCAGGATGGGGAACCAGGTCTACAGATTCCAGAGTTGCGGCTCTTCCTCTTAGTGGCACTGGTTTGTGAACTATGAAAGGTCATTAAAATCACAAGTGCTGTCATCAGCGGATTGCAGCTCATCTAAAACGATGTCATAGTGCTGGTCACCTTTGAGTGTATATGTGTACTCTTTTTCTTGCTAGCCCCAAGGGCCATGTCAGTGTCTCACACTGTTTAGTCTCGTCCCTTAGACAAGCCATCACATAGGTTATAATGTCCCTTTACAATAATGTCACATTATTGAAGATGATCAGAAGTTTGTCCTTCGACTGAACCAAGTGTGTTTTCATTATTATTCAAATGTGAAGCATGTTGTCACAATCGCCCTCGGTTGGTACACAACCTCTGACTCCATTCGTTCACTCTGCATACTGTGCGTTGCACTTCCACAGTTTCACTTGCTTTATAAACCACTCGCCAACCTCCAACGTCTGCATTTCCTTGCCAGCTTACCCTTCCTAGCTGTAGGTCACGGCCACAAAGTACTGAATGTGGGGCTCTTCTCTCCCTGGAAAGACTTCAACCCCTGGTTTACCTTTGCCTGTGGTGCCCTGTCTGATGGAAATACTATTCCACAATGACTCCTCCCCCTCGTCCTTTTATGGTTCTTTGATATTACTTAGGTGATTACACAGCTTAATTTATTTCTTTGAATGCACAGGTTTCATGGTCATTAAAATAATCACAGACTCATCAGTTCTCCCCATGCTTAAATAAGATCAATACAAACCAGAACAAGTGGCTTCTCCTCTCCTCTGGGCAACAGATTTCTCGTTTCCTTCTCTCTGTCACTCCCTCTCTCCCTCTACTTCTCTAATCCCTTCCCCTCGTCCCCACCCTCAAAACACGGTATGGAAAAGAGTACGGTAATTTTTTCTGACAGTTCTTTCTGTAACAATTCCTAAGAGTTACTGGGCCGTTATCCCAGACTTAGAGAAGTGTTGCCTTTATACAAACTGTCAGAAGCAGCTGTAGCAAGTTTGGTGTTTGCTAGAGGGGAAAAAAAAAAAAAGCCTGCTGGCCCAGCCTCAAAAACCAGTTCAGCGGTGAAATGGTTAATAAGATGAGTAAAGGCTATTTTTAAGTCTGGCTCCCCTCTCTGATGCACTCCTGAAAATTCACCCTGTACTGCAGAAATCCTAAATTGCAGTGCCCTGCACCCCACTGGAACTCTTCAGTCTGCTGTAAGTAAGCCTCAGCATGGGCAAGATTGGGGGTGAACAGCTGGAGGAGGGGCTCAAGCCCTGCGCCTTTGTAATGGAGGGGCGAAACACTGGGGTCCTGTGGAGAAGGAACACAGAAGCCCTCGAGGCGCAGAGAAATAGACCCAGACAAAAGCCCGTTACATGGTTGCAAATCACCCCACTGCTGTTATTTTATTTACTGTGGTCTGCAGGAGGATTGTTTTCTCTTTGCAGAATTTTTAAGCTTCATGGGCTTTTCTCCTCCACAACAGCGGTCACTTAGACCACAGGGCCGCAGAGAGACAGCCCTCACCGTCCGCTTTCTTCGGAAAGGGAAGAAAACATACGAACTCGCTGAGTCAGGACGCAATAGACAGAAGGAGATCGATGGATCTCCAGGGATGAAAAGATGGAAGTACTGTGTATTTTAAATATGGACTCCAATCGGTTCTCTTGGTGTGGTTTTGCTCCATGTTTTTTTTTTCTGGCTTTAATTATTATTATTATTTTTTTTTTACAGATGACACCTACATACATGCTTTGGGACCTGAATTTATTTAGATGTGAGAAGGAAAGAAAAGGCAACACAAGTTTGTCCTGAATCCATTAGAGACATATAAATAAATAAACATTCTCCCTCAGGAAAATAATTTTTTTTCCCCAGTTTCGAAACGGATGGCTCTATCACCCTATCGCTATGGAAAGACATACGCTGTGAGTTTGAGGGCTTTCTGTCGGAGGGTTCAGAGAGGAGGAAGGCGAATAGAAACAGCTATTTGAAAACCTGAGGGGGAAAGAACTGCCTGCAAGTCTCTTTTGTGCAAGTTTCTCCTGGTATTTGTCCAAAGGGGACTCCTGCCTCCCTGCGAGGCAGAGAGAGGGGCCTGTGGGAGGAAGAGCAGCTCACTTGGTCTCTGAAGGCCGATGTGTGGCTGACTTTGGTAAACGTCTCTCCACCACGGAGCAGGCGCTTCAAAGCTCGGCCTTGGGGGGGGCTGAGGGGTGACCGTCCCTGGAACCAGAGCGGCGCAAGGCCCTTCTGCTCCCGCGGCTCTCATCGTCGCCACGAGGAAGCTGAAAGGGCCGCTTGCAATACGTGTGCTCCATGTCAGAGAACATTAAAAAGTGAAATTTTCCTGGGACAAGCCCACGGAGGCATGCGCAAGGTGTGTGCGCAGGTCATTAGCACCCAAACCAGGTTTCCGGAAACAGTTCTGGTCCCCTCAAATGAAGAATATATAATGAGCCGAAGAGCTTGATTTTCAATGGATGATTTACCCGGGACAATAGCCCAAACAGAACCGGGTAAAGAGTTTACAAATGGTAACTTGAGGAGCAGTGGGCTTCTTTCCCGGGAGCTTAATTCTGTCCCCTCCTGAGATCCTGTCCCTTCTCTGCAACCTCTCTCCTTCCATCGCTGCCACAAAGTACACACGTACTAGAACTTTCCTTGACAAATTGAACTTAGTCCTTAAAAACAAACAAACATTCTGTCAAAGATTTCCCCCCCAATTCCCCACCCCTTGATATTAGAATGCACCCCCCCCCCCCCCACAAAACAAAAAACAAGTAAAAGGTCCTGTTGGCACCTAGGTCTTCCTCATTCTGGGTTATTTCAGGCCGAGACTTTTGTGTGTGTTTAGGCGTCCTTGCTGGGGCTCATTGTGGAGTCTCCTTATGGGAGTTTCTCCCGCTGGATAACAAGCAATGCTGAAAAGATTACCCATTTTTGTCAGTCGTCTGGAAAAGACCGACAACACCGAGAACCCGAGATGACCAGATAAAAATAGTTCAGCATCGCTTCACTGACAGTGTTACCTGATTTTGTTGATTTAAGAAAGGCCCAGTACCCGGAGTCACTAGGGTTTGCTACGCTGCAAGCGTTATCATTTCTAGGAAACTAATATCCTATGCCACAGTAACTCTGGTAACCAAATGAATAATCGTAGTTAACTTTCACCTGCTGGGCCCTACCCCCAGTATTTTGCATCCATTGGTTATGCTTATATGCATGCATACCTGCTGAGCCTCTTGTAAGATGAATTTTACTGTATCATAATCTAAAAATGTTTGTATGGTTCGTATTTTGCTCATTTACGTTGAAGGTCCTCTCCCACCGCACCCCACCCCCAATTGCCTTGGGTACACATTTAAAACTAAAAGAAGGAACTTAGATAGTATTTGACAGACTCGAAAATAGCTCCAGAAAGTTCAAAAAATTGTCTAAGGTCACCAGTGTCAGAGCTTGGACCAAAACCAAGATTTCCTAATGTCTCATTTTGACTATCACCCTCCCCCTCCCCCCCAGTGCAATAGACCGTCTTCTTACGCGGTTAATAATATATGAGAGCTGCCTCAGAATGCCAGTTTCCACTGAGGCATGCTCTCTGTCATTAAGTGCTCCAGCAAACTGTTAATTAAGATTGTTGTGAGCTGTTTACCAATTTAGGCGATGTCAGATACTTCTCTCGGATTCGGTCGGCCTCTTGGGATGGCAGGAAATTCTGTTGATTCTGTTGCCTGTGGCTTGACCATCTGTTCTGAGTCAGGATGGCGCTGCCATTTGGAAATCCATAATCTGACACCGTTACCAGAATTGTACATTTAAAATGCATTAAGTTCTTTGTGGGTCCCCGGCCCTTCATAAGCTTCCCCTAATTTTATAGGCTGTCCACAGAGAGCACTTAATTTGGGAATTGAAAGGTACAGGTTAAAAGACAGAAGCAGTCCCACTCCTGTTTTCTCCCCCAGGCGGTTTAGAAGCTGTTTTGTTACCACGGATGCGAGATAGAAAATAAAACACTGGAAAGTGCAGTGTGACGACTAACCATGAAACAGTCAAGAAGGGTTGGAAGTAGGAATGAAATCATAGGTATTTCCAGTCATCCTTACATAGTTTCCTTCGTTGGGGGGGCACATCCAGGAAATGATTGACACGACTCAGTGTGCATAGGACTACAGAAGACCTTCTTTGAAGACATATTCTGTCCTAAGATCAATGTTTACTTAAAAGAAGAATGTGTATGTCATACTTTGCACTTTCCAGAGTTAATTTTTATTTTATTTTTAAAATTTTATTGTTTAACGTATTACAAATAGTAGTACACATGTCTCCTTTTTTCCCCATTGACCTCCCCCTGGCCTCCCCTACAGAGTTCATTTTTAGTACCTTAATGTCCCTAATATCCTTATCATTTAGGCTATTATGTCCCTACAGGCTAATTTTATTTATTTTTTAATATTGAGTTAGTCAACAAAAAAACACAGAACAGTACGCAGTAAGTACTCTATAAACGTTTGCCACCAATACTCATTTGTTTATGTGTCATTCATTGAGTGCTGATTCTAGCTATTGGAGGCATACTGAAGGTGAGGGTCATGGGTCCTGCCCTCAAGGCGTTTATATTCACCTGAAGGAAACAGAGAAGTAACTTGGTCATTACAGAGAGATACCTGTAAAAGTATGAAGATGATGTTGTGGGAATAGCTAGGAGGGTAAACAGATTTCCCGGGCTCACCCTAATCTACTAAATCCCAACATTAGGTGGTGTGGCCTAGAAATCTGTATTTTCCAAAAGCTCCTCAGGCAATTCCAAAGCAGCCCTGTGGTGTTTGTCTAATCTAATCAGGAAGAAATTTCTGGGAAATGATTCTTGGAAGAGTTGATATTAAAGCTGGAAATGGGAAGAATGAAGGGTATCCTAGGTTAAGGGAAAATCGCTCAAAGAAAGGTGTGGTAGAGCCTGTCCTGTTTGGAGAGGTGCTGGTAGATGGGTCTGGTTGGAATGAAGGCCTTGTGGGAAAAGGGTTATCATAGAGGTAGCATGACCATAGGTGTCATTACTCGAACCAGAACACGTTTGAGAGTGAAAGGCAGTATTCTAACTAGTGATGCAGGGGAACAGGTATCTTCCATGGGAGATGAAACTAGGGGCATGCAGAGCTCTGAAGAGGTGCTGAGGTCCTTCAGAGTGGAGCTGTTGCTTAACCTCTTTGAGTCTATTTCCTCATCTGTAAAATGGCTGCAATTCTGCCAACCTCACAGGGCTTGTATAAGGCTTAAATAAAAGACATTCATGAAGCTTTGTCAGTAGATTGTAGATGTGCAATAAATATTAGACTTCCTTTCTCTTAAAAATATGTTGTTGGAGAGTTAAAGTTAGGAGAATAAGGTTAAGCTACTAGGACTCCCTCACCCTCTCTCCTGGAGGAGCCCACTGGACGACCATAGCCCTTTCCAACTGTAGGGCTCAGGTGGAAGATAGGAGAGATAGGTAAAGGCCAGGTCCTGGGAAGCCTTGTAAAGCCATGTTATTGAGTTAGGACTGGCCAGGTCAGAAAGGGATTTGAGGCCTTCTTTCTGTGTCTTCTACTCTCCACGTTTGTTCCTACTCCAGGGCCTTTGCACTTCCTGTTTCCTCTGCTTGAAACATTTGAACCTTAGATGGTCACTTGGCTCACTCCCTCACAGCCTTCAGTGCTACTTTTTTTTAAGAAGGCAATCTTTATCTGAATTAATTAAAATACCATCTCCCTGTTAGTCACTCTTCAATCTCCTAACCCCATATCTTTTTTTTCTTCTTTTGTCAGTTCCTGGGGTTCGAGGGCTGAACCCATTTATTTTATCTATTTATTTTTTATTTTAAATATATATTTTTATTGATTTCAGAGAGGAAGGGAGAAATGTTGGGGTCCAGCCCCAGCAGGTCCAGGGGTCCCCAAAGGTGTGGACGGAGTTGGCGAAGAAGCAATGACATAGAGAAAGTGTTCAGTTGATCAGCATCCTTGCCAGGATCTCTAGCCACAATCTCCAGCCAAGTTCTGTGTCCATGTTCTATTGCTAGGTTCTCCAGCCACGTTCTCCAGCCAGGTTCGGTCACCAGGTTCTGTAGCCGGGTTCAGCTCCATCCAGGTTCTGTGTCCATGTTCTCTTGCTAGGTTCTCCAGCCAGGTTCTGTCCAGGTTCTCCAGCCAGGTTCAGTCACCAGGTTCTAGTCAGGTTTTCTTGCCATGTTCTATCCAGGTTCTGTAGCCAGATTCTGTCTCTAGTTTCTTCAGCCAGGTTCTCTTGCTAGGTTCTGTCTCTAGGTTCTGTTGCTAGTTTCTGTCCAGGATCTTTTGCCATGTTCTCTCTCTAGGTTCTGTCTCTAGGTTCTGTGGCCAGTTTCTGTCCAGGATCTTTTGCCATGTTCTCTCACTACGTTCTGTCTCTAGGTTCTGTGTCTAGGTTCTGTCCTAACCCCATATCTTAATTGGATTTTTTGTCAACACTTGGTGTTATATTACATATTTATTTAATTATTGTCAATCTCTGCTAGAATGTAAGCTCCATAAAGACAGGGACATTACCTGTTCACTGTGTTTCTCCGGTACCTACAGTAGCACGTGGTAAATATAGGGTGCACCCCCCCCCCCCGCCAATGTATATACACTTTAACAGCTGATAGCTCAATTAATGTTTCTTTCTTTTTTTATTTAACCCATTGGAATTAATTATTCAAAGTGTGTATACATTTTTGGGGACACTGTATTATGGTTGTATTCTACTAAAAGATGATTTCAGCTCTTTCACTACAAAATGTCTTTTGGTGCCTGGGAGGCATAGGTCATATTAAATAGTACATTCTACCTAATAGTACATTCAGTTCCTGAAAGCAGCTCCAAGGCACAATTTATAGAATAGTACTTTTTGTGTGTGTGAGGAGATATCAAAGACTAGGATATAAACCTTGTATATAGTGTATTAAAAAAAAACAACCCCACAGTCCAAGCCGTCTTGGTTCAGTGGTTGAGCTTGACCACACTGGAGATCCAGCCCACAACCCGGGCCTGTGCCCTGACTGGGAATCAAACCGTGACCTCCTGGTTCATAGATCAACGCTCAACCACTGAGTCACGCTGGCTGGGCCAGAACTTTCTTATAATGTATTTGACCAGGAACAAAACGCAGTTTTAATGATGGATTCAATTTCTGAGGTTTGGAATATTAAAACACACAACTATTAGAGTGATAAATAACAATAAGCTTCTCTCTGTTAGCTGGACAAAGTATTTTTTATCCTTTAGTCTTTTTCATTCTAAAACTTTGAAGACTGTATGTAGAGAAGATAAGGTGCGATTTAGGCTACTACCAAGTGAAATGAACTGTGGGGTACCTTTTTTTTAAGGTATGAGGTAAAAAATAGTCATTTCAAGAAACTAAAAAGGAGGCAGAGAACGAAAGGAAGGAAGAATGGAGGACAGATATAAGAAAGAAAAATTTCAATTTATGTTTAGCCACTGACCTGTGGAATGAGTCAGTTTGGTAGTTTTTTTGTTTGTTTGTTTTTTAATCCTCACCAAGGGTATTTTATCATTGATTTTTAGAGAGAGTGGAAAAGAGGGGGAAGACCGAGAGAAATATCGATGTGAGAGAAACACAGAGATTGATTGCCTCCTGCAGGAGCCCGGATCAGGGCCCAGGCCAGGGAGGAGCCTGCAACTGAGGTACGTGTCCTTGACCAGAATTGAACCCGGGACCCTTCTGTCTGCAGGCCCATGCTCTATCCCAGTGATGGCGAACCTCTGACATGCGTGTCAGAGGTGACATGCGAACTCATTTTTTTTGGTTGATTTTTCTTTGTTAAATGGCATTTAAATATATAAAATAAATATTAAAAATATAAGTCTTTGTTTTACTATGGTTGCAAATATCAAAAAATTTCTATATGTGACACGGCACCAGAGTTAAGTTAGGGTTTTTCAAAATGCTGACACGCCGAGCTCAAAAGGTTTGCCATCACTGAGCCAAACTAGTTAGGGCAAGTGACTTAGTTTTAATCATGTGTTTTTGACTAGTTGTGGCCTAGTGGGCTATAGTGAGGAAGTAGGCATGTTATAGAAAAACCCAAGTCCTTAACATCCTTAAAATCTTGATTAGCTGTCTACTTAGGACTTCACAGCAAGGAAGACTTCAGTAGGCACTTGGACTCATAGAATAAATTCCCATATGCTGTCACCACTGCTCCTGCTGTCCAGGGAGGGAGGCTGAACTGAGAGCAGAACAGTTCGCTTAGGAAGAGTGAAGTTTCAGGAAGGCTGTGAAAGGTAGAACTGGTGTCGAAAGGTCATTTAACCTAGGGAGTGGCTGTCACCTTTCAAAACAGGGTCAGTATGGTATAACCTTCTTAACTTTTTTAAAAATATATTTTATTGATTTTTTACAGAGAGGAAAGGAGAGGGATAGAGAGTTAGAAACATTAATGAGAGAGAAACATCGATCAGCTGCCTCCTGCACACCTCCTACTGGGGATGTGTCCGCAACCCAGGTACATGCCCTTGACCTTTCAGTCCGCAGGCCGACGTTCTATCCACTGAGCCAAACTTTTTGATTCACAGTTTAGTTTTAAACTTTTGTATGGTTTCCTTCCCCAGAAAAGCAAAAGTGCTATTGAGAAAAAGGAGAATCAAAGTTAGGTAAAATGCCCCTGTCAACAGTAATCTTTTAGAACTGAAAAAGGAAGGTTCCACCTCGAAGAGTTTAAATGGAGAGGTAAGAACCTCACTCTAATACTACTATTCAGAAAATTGAGCAAGATATTCATTACTGTAACATTTTCCTTCTTAAAAATGTCTCCTTCTACTTTAAGAAGATTCCAAATATCTCTTGTGTTTTCAGGTAAAGATTCCAGATCTCTCCCCATAGGACCTAACAGGTGGAGGGGCAGCTGGTAGTGCCGAACCAGAGCATGGGCTCAGAAATCTTATTACCTGACTCAATCCCATCCTCTCCACTTCCTACCTCTGTGACCACAGGGAAGTCACTGATTCTCCTAGAGCAGTGGTTCTCAACCCTCCTAATGCCACGACCCTTTAATACAGTTCCTCATGCTGTGACCCAACCATAAAATTATTTTCGTTGCTACTTCATAACTGTAATTTCGCTACTGTTATGAATCATAATGTAAATATCTGATGTGCAGGATGTATTTAGGCGACCCCTGTGAAAGGGTCGTTCAACCCCCAAAGGGGTTGCGACCCACAGGTTGAGAACCGCTGGTCTAGAGCCTCAGTATCTCCATCTAGGACAGTGGTTCTCAACATTCATAACAAAGAGACAGAATTTCCGGAGGATGAGGCCCAGAAATCAGGATTTTAAAAAGATTCCCAGGTGATTCTAATGTGAAGCCAAGGTTGAGAACCAGTGATCTAGGACTTGTGACTATGAATGCCTGTCTAGTAATTAGAATTTAATGAGATTTCAATGGGAATAAAGGTGAAAAATTGTTGAGATCTCACATTTATCGAGTTAATAAGTGTTCATTCCTTTTCCCTTTCTTCCTTATTTGGCAAAAAAACCACTTGTTCTTATAAGTCAATAAATAGAAAACATGTGTTGACCTGTGATTTGCATGGCTAAATTTGTGTAGCCTCCCAAATTTTAGCATCAAAGGACAAAAAATAGAAGTTTTAGAATAATTATTCATAGGCTGTTGTTACCCCTTAGCTTTGGGGAGTACTTTTTTTTTGTACTTTAAAAAATATTTTTATTAACTTTAGAGAGAGAGGAAGAGAGAAAGAGAGAGAGAAACATCAATGTGAGAGAAAAACATTGATTGGTTGCCTCCTATTCATACCTAGACTGGGATCGATCCCACAACCTGGGCATGTGCCCTGACCAGGAATCGAATCTGAGACCTTGTGATTCATGGGACAATGCTCAACCATACCAGCCAGGGCTCATATTTTTATATAAAGCCATTCCTTCAGTATTTACTATGAGCCAAGAACTGGTTTTAAGTGATTTATATTTATTCTTTTACTTAATTTTCACACACCCTAAAGTAAAGGTCTCTATTCCCATTTTAGTGGCCAATAAGTGAAGGCTCAAGCTCTTCTCTAGCACTGCACAGCCTCTTAGAACATCATGCTTCATAGACACTCAATAACGAACTGATGGTGGGATGAATACATTGGCCTGTTACACTTGCAGAGCACTTTCAATTTGCACATCCTTCTCATGTACCGGATCTTGTTTTATCCTTTCTTCTAGCAATCAAATCATTCTTTTTCCTCTTCCGAAATGGGAGGGACATGATTGCTTTTCAATACAACTAAGGGCCTTAAAATATTAATGTTTCCGAACAGAGGGAGAAGTGTTCCCCAGTTCTGTCGTTCCGACTGGCAAAGCCTTCCAAAGGGAGGAGGGAGACATTGACACGAGCATGCCCACTTGCAAACAGCCCAAACCTGCTGCTTACTGTGCTCGATGCCTCGCTCCGAGTGGAAAGCCAAATGACAAGACAAAAGATGAAAGTCAGTTTTGATGTTAAAGTCTGCTTTGGTGCCCTTTGGTGTCCTTGTAATCTTGGTCATAGATCGTTTCTATTAATTTAATGTAATTACTTTAATAGCGGTGGGTATTATAAACAGACTGAGCATCCCGAATGCAAACAGTAGAAATTAAATTCAGTGTTTAGCTCAAAGGGTGTCTTTTTAAATTCCTTCTCCTCTTCGTCGTCGTCTTCCTCCTCCTCTCCTTCTGTGTCTCTTCCTGAACGCAGGCAGCCAGAGATTCAGGCCCCCAGATTTCTCTCTGCAGAGTGTACTTTACCTTTTGGATGGGACTTTAAAGACTTTAAACAGCTTGAGACTTATAGTTTGCCACAGGAGCATGTAGCAAATTCCTGTTTCTACTTTTTGAACCTGGAGCTGGAGTATAAGAGCCCCGCGCAGGAAGTCGCAGGTGGTGGGAAAGGGGAAACAAGGTCATTTTCAACCATGTACATTGAGGTTGTACCTTTAAAGTCAATTCTAAATTTAATTGAAAGCCGAGGGCAGAGAAGCCAAGATCGGAGCAATGTGGTGATTTATTCTGAAGCCTGTAAGAAGTCATGCGGCTGAATGTGGGATGAGCTGGGGCTTTAATAAAAATGGCACTGGGGAAGCCAGCGGGAAGAGGCACAAGAATGGAACTGGGTTAGATGAAGGATCTCCAGGCCTGAAAGGGAGCGGGGGTCTTGAGAGAGCAGTGTTTGCCCAAACTCTGCTGTTTTTACCATGATGGATGCACATAAGTAATTCGCATCAAAAGGAAAAACCAGGATCAGACAGAAGCCACCAAGACTCTTTAGACAGTGAATTTTTGCATGAAATCATTAAGGGGTTCCAAATTGCAAAAAGGCGACAGAATGAATGGCAATGAGAACTCATCTAATATTATTTCTAGCTGAAATTTAGCTGAAGAAAAATGACATGTTTCTTTATTAAAGCACTACAGGACTTGACAGCAGAGCTCCCACACATTTCTATGGGTGTTATTGTCTCCTAAATTATATTGGACCATTGCTACAGAAAATCCATAACGTTCTCAGAATCAAATCTTCTCTGTTGACAAATGGTTTAGGAACAATCTTTCCAAGCTAAAAAAAATAAAATAAAATAAAATTTTTTTTAAAGGCAACAGAAGCTTGTTAGCAGATGTTATATATTAGAAAGAACTGGACTGGGCTGGGAATTGTACTTCCTGGCTCTAGGGTCTTTGCCGGGAGAGAGGGGCTGCTGGTCCCTCCAGTGGTAGAGACCACATGATCTGTTCCTCTGACTCTAATTTTTATAGGCTCTTCTCTTTAGATCAACTTCTCATCATAGTCAGCATCTCTATTATTATTAATTTTAATCTTATTGCAAACATATTACATATTCATTGCAGAACACACAGACAATGAAAAAAATCAAGAAGAAAATACACATTACTTATAATCTCACCATCCAGAGATAAACACTGTTAACGTTTTGGTTACTATCACTCTGATTAAGATAGCATTCAAGGGACTAGGAAGGTTCTACATCAAATAACTAGGCACTGCTTCCTCTTGAGGAATAATGGTCCCATTCAGAATTGGGATGTGGTAGCGGTGGCTCTTTTAAAAATCTTTAGATGAACGATCCCTAGCTTTGAAAAAGTCTTGCCCTCACTGTATCTCTTCTTTCTAGTTGCCTGGTTTATGATGGATGTCAAGATCTGGTGTTACAGAGAAGGAACTACACACAAGGCTCTGCTTGGTCCTGTGACTCACGCGCTTGACTACCAACGTTCAATCACCACCAAGTTTTGAATACTTTCCTAGAGGAATTTAAGGGTTTGTGTGTGTGTGCTTTTTTGGTAATATTCGGATAAGGACTACATAGCAGTAATGAAAACCTAAAAATAATTGATACGTTGGAGCACTGGACGTATAAATGGACTTTCTTCTAATTATGCCCCTTATTTTTGTCACAATATTTGTGCAACAAATGAAAATAGTAAGAAAAAAGGTGATAGTGCAGAGGGGCAGATAAGGAAGAGAACGTGGACATGAGGCAACTCTTTAGAAACAAGCATTTCTGTATATGGTAGACTTTCAGCTTCTGGGGTCAAGAAACTCGCAATAAAAATGCTTTTGCATTTAACTTCACTAGATTAAAAAGTAAAGACCTGGGTTCCAACCCCATTTTTAATTAGGGCTTCATTTCCCTGAGCTTCAATCTTCTTGTCCATAATAATTCTCTTACTGAATTTATTGGTAAGTTGTAAAACAGTGGTTCTCAACCTTCTGGCCCTTTAAATACAATTCCTCATGTTGTGACCCAACCATAAAATTATTTTCGTTGCTACTTCATAACTGTAATTGTTGCTACTGTTATGAATCGTAATGTAAATATCTGATATGCAGGATGGTCTTAGGCGACCCCTGTGAAAGGGGTCGCCTAAGACCCCTTGTTCGACCGCCAAAGGGGTCGTGACAAGTTCAAGTGAGGTATTATGTGAAGAAAATGTTATCTAGGATTCTAAGATATGGCGTTTTAGAATTATATTTGACAATTAGAATTACTCTGGTTAGCCAGAGAATTTCCAAAGGTTCTAGGAAATTTCCCTCAGGATACTATTGGTTCTGTGACAGCTGGTGGTGTTTCATTTCTTTCGGGAAAGCAAGGTAAACCCATGTGAATTTAGGCATAGATTTTGGAGTCAGATAGTCAGATAGTCCCATGTTTGGGAAGCTTTGGACAAGTAACTTAGGCTCACTGAGCCTCAGTTTCCTGATCTGTAAATTGGGGATAGTAAAACCTACCTTGCAGGGCTGCTAAAAAAATTAGAAATAATGTGTGTAAAGCCCCAAGCACTGAGTTAGCCACACATAAGTACCCAATCTATGGTGGCCGTTATTGTTATAACAGGATTGATGTAAAAAATATTCTCCCTCAGCTCCCCACTCCCATGCTTCAGATGTAGAAATCAAGGACATGTTGCTTACAAGCTCCTGATACGTTGTCCTTCCAGCTCTTGAGAAAATTTCCTAACTCAGCACCCTAGGAGCCAAGGCCAATATTTCAGTCTTCTAAGGGCTCCTGCTTGCTGATGATTCCATTCTTAAGAGTCACTTAGCAAACACAGTCAAGGCAGAGTTTAGTTTTACCAGCAAAGTGGGACTCTGTGATAAACTATCAGCCTGGAGTTAAGACTAAAGAAAAACAAGGCCATGTACCAACCCCACACCAAGAGAAATATACTCATGATCAAGAGAGTTCTGCCAGCATGTTATGCTTCTGGTTGCTTATTCAGAAGCACGTCTTGGGCACTGATTATGCATTATCCAGAACTGGGCCGGCTCTGGGATACAAGGCTGAGGGGCAGTGTTCACTGTGATAACTCGACCTCCAGGCTGGGAGTTAGAGGGACACGGGTTTGAATCCCCAGTTTAGCAGCTTAAGTGACCACTGCTCCGCTTACTAGCTGAGTGGCATTGCACAAGCTGAGCAATCTCTCTGAAAAAATCAGTTTTTACACTGGTACATCAGATAAAAACAAAGTGTCTGTTTCATAGACAAAAGAATGAACTGAGAACCTGAATGAAAGGGCCTGGGTCTGGCACAGAATAGGTACTCAGAAAATGATGGTTGTTATTGGTAGTGATGAGATGAAGTCGTCATCTCTGTGGAGTGTGCAGCAGAGTAGCAGGGGAAGTGTACAAAGTTCTGAATAAAAGCGCGTGCTCACAGCGCTTCACTATTATGAAGGCAGACGCTATAAAGCTTATATGAAGACGGTAAGGTCAGGGAAGGCACAAAGAGGAACGTTTGAGCCTCACCTTAATAGACAGGCAACATTTCTCCCAGAGGAAAGGGAGAGAGGAGGTCCAGGCAGAGGGAGAAGCACAGGCAGGCATACAGGCAGAGAGCGCCAGGCTGGACAGGGACGCTGTCCTGTGTTTGGAGTGCAGAACTGTCTCATGGTTCAGAATGGTGGGCAATGGAAGGGCAGTCCTGCTCTAGACTGGAGGTGGCTTTGTGTCCCCAAAGCCACTGGTCTTGGTTTCTGGAGCAAGAGACAGACAACGACATTATGCTGAACACCCTCCAATTGCCCCTCCAGGGTCATCCTTCACTCACCTCTTTCAGCCCATGACCTAGGGGCTGGCCCTTTGTGGTCCATATCAGTGATCTACTTCATCCTCCAGCTTCCAGAAGTGTTTGGTCAATGGGACACAGGGAAGAAATGAAAAGGAAGTAAGCTGAGAATGAGGTATTTATTTCCTTGACAAAAGATCACAGCACCTATCAGGTGGCCTTCACACATAGCCCTCTCCCCCCTGGGATCACTAATCGCTCCCTCTGCCACAGCCTCCCACTGATACTGGCACCAAGGTCAGAAACCATCTCTTATTGTTTACAAATTGTCCTTTTATTACCTCTCCCTAAATTATCCAATTTGAGGTACTAAATGATCCCTGCTGGTACATAACTTAAGTAATAAAATCAATGTGTTGCCCTAACTGGTTTGGCTTAGTGGAGAGCATCAGCCTGTGAACTAAAAGGTCCCAGGTTCGATTCCGGTCAAGGGCACATGCCTGGGCTGTGGGCTTGATCCCCAGTGGGGGACTTGTAGGAGGCAGCCAAGCAATGATTTTCTCATCATGGATGTTTCTCTCTCTCTCTCCCTCTTCCTTCCTCTCTTAAATCAATAAAAATATATCAATAAAAATAAAAAATCAATGTGTTTATGGGTGAAGGCTAGGGCACAGAGACCATGGCACTCATGCCAAAAGACATGAAGTTCCAGGGCATATAACATATATAAAGAGCAATGGTTTGTTCATTTCTTTGCGGCTACTAGCCTGGAGCCACATGGAAACGGGGCCTGGCTCTGGGAGTATCCTCAGCTTGAGTCTAAGTGAGCCACTCATGACATGATTGAAGGGAGACATGGTGAAATGCTGTTCCCCATCTCAATGGGTGGACTCACTTCAAGAGGACGGCCTTGAAATAAGCTGTCTCATGTCAAGATTGTTCTTATTAGAATAGCTACAGAGGAGAGACAAAAGGGGGAAGTGACTGTGGGTGACGGATGTGGCAGACTTAGGAAGAAAAAGCCCTCCTTTTTAGGCCTGTGTTTCTTTACAAGGAGCCAACAGAGTTTCTCTCCCTCACCTCTGTCCTGCCCCTTCTCCCAGGTATGGAGGAACCATCTACTCTCTCTCTTTCCTCTCCCGTCTATCCTGGGGTCTGGGAAGGATGGGATGCAACCATTTACTTGTTATGGCTTTCCCCATCTGTAATGAAAACATATGTTTCCTGTTGCAAGAATTTTAGACAGCAGGGAAGAGGAGGGAGAGATGGTGAGAGAGTCGAGGGTAGAGAGGACTAAGTGACTTCCACTGAGCAGTAATTACAGTGGAGAGTGGAAGACCATTCTCAGACCTCGGAGGCATAGCCGGAAGCATTTCATTCAATAATTATTTTGTATTGAGAGCTGCATATGCAGGGCACTGCTGGGTTTTGGAGTCAAGGGAGGATAGTATGGGGAGAAGGATGAGACCCAGGATTTGCTTCGGGGCACACATATGTGAGTGGATGAAGGAACTGAGGTAGGGATTTAGAAAACAAAGAGATGAGATTGGGTTGTGGGAACTGGACCTTAGAGACAGTATCTGGATTGGGTCTTGAAAGATGGAAGGCACGGAAGTAAGGGGATTTCTGGGCTCTCTTCACCCTCCTGCCCCCTCCCTTACTCAGCCCCTCCAAAGCAACAAACCTGTTTCATTGTGTGTAGAGAACACTTTCAAATTTTGATGAAAAGTATTACATAAATAAAATTTACCCAGGATGTGCTTTGGGGTACACGTGGTCTAGGACAAATTACATTTTGCATACGCTATCTTCATCATCTGAAGCACACCAGCAATAAATAAATATTTGCTTCTAATTACAGAATTAATATAATACTTTTTTATCATTAAATAATTCAAGATTATTGGTACAACAGATCAGTTTCAAGTTTCCTTTGAAACCACACACCTCCCAAATCTATATTTACTTCTAGGAGTCTATTGTTCCGTGTGTGGGTCTGTGGTTACATCATGATGGTATCTTACTGTGTGTTCCTTCTACAGTCTGCATTTATCACTCTCTATATCTAGAAACCCATTCTGAGATGCTTCACAGAGCTCTACCCTTATTCTTTCTAATCCTGTCTGTCATTTGTTTCTAGAGGTTGTTTTGGAAACACTTTTTCTAACTCTTTCAGAAACTTTCCTAATGATAAAAATCACCTATAGTTGTTCAGGGTCATTACCAAAACGGTCTGTTTCCATAGGACTGCGAAGGGGGTTGAAGAAATTATTTTCAAACAACAACCCAGGTGATTTTATTATTCTGCAAGTTTAGAAACACTCTCATGACTTATCTATTTCTTATCAAAGGACATTTAGGTAGCTTGAATTGTTGACATTACAAACAATACTGTAGTGCACACTCTTGTATATTCTTCCTAGTGCACATGTGTTTTTCTGAGGTTGAAGCTGAGGAAATTGAATTGATGGGTTATGTGGTGTGTATATTTTATTAGATACAGATAAATTGCCTTTTAATGTGGCTGTAGCAATGCATGTTTCAATCACTGTCTCAATATTCTTCTTCCTTTCTGAGAGAAAAAAAAAAGCACATATATTAAAAAAGAACTCAGAAACAAAACCTGGTCAGCACTATTATAGAATTGCACTTTATGAGCTATTATTTGCATTGAATATTTTCCCCCTTTTAAATAACATTTTAGGGACACATCCAGTATAAAATAGATCCACTAGTGTCTTTTTTAAATAAGGTTTTTTAAAAATTGATTTCAGAGAGAGGAAAAGAGAGAGAGCAAGAGCGAGCGAGAGAAAGAGAGAATCATTGATCAGCCGCCTCCTGCACACCCCTACTGGGGATCGAGCCTGCTCTGACCAGGAATTGAATCATAACCCCCTGATTCATGGGTCAATGCTCAACCACTGAGCCACACTGGCCGGGCTGAATATCTTCCTTTTAAGAACCACTACAAAAACTCTTTCTATATCCCCAAAATCTAGTACAATCTCTTATTTACATAAATATTTTTAAAATATATTTTTATTGATTTCAGAGAGGGAGAGGGAGAAAGAGATAGAAATATCAACGATGAGAATCATTGATTGGCTGCCTCCTGCATGGAACCTCACATAATACTTGTCTAAGAAGTGTTTATAGACCCAATGAAAACACAGCCCTAGGTCATTTTGGTATGAACAGAGGCAACTTCCTTGAACCTTCCTCCCATTTATTGCAGCAATCTGGAGACCCTAAAATAGCCATGGCTGCTCAAACTATCATTACTTCTCTGCACAGCTGTGATTGCAAGCATTTCGCCCTTCTGTGGCTGGAGGTGTGTGGCCAGAGGACACAGCCTGCCATGTCCAGGAGTCTCCTGCCTAACAGCTGGGTTGTGGGGTAAGAGCAGAGGTTGGAGTGGGGAAGTTTGAATATACTCACCTACTTTTCTCTTGACAGCACCACCTCATGCTAAGGAAGCTCAAAAACCTCGGATACCAAGTCATTCCACAAAAGTACAGTTTGTTGAATTTGTTCTTCAGATATCAGAAACATACATATTAAATTCCATTAAAATACAGTGATTGTTTTTAGCATCAAAAGAAGTCAGCAGATATTTTTCATTACAAGGTAAAGCTGTGTCCTTTGATGAATCAGATAGCAGTCTTTGGTTTTTGCTCTGTGTATGAGATAAATGTTGTAATATGTATTTTGAAAGAGAAAGCACATTTAAAAGAAAAAAGAAGCCCTGACCAGTTTGGCTCAGTGGATAGCGCGTCGGCCTGCAGACTGAAGGGTTCCAGGTTCGATTTCTGGTCAAGGGCATGTACCTTGGTTGAGGGCACATCCCCAGTAGGAGGTGTGCAGGAGGCAGCTGATGGATGTTTCTCTCCCATCGATGTTTCTAACTCTCTATTCCTCTCTGTAAAAAATCAATAAAATATATTTTTAAAAAAGAAAAGAAAAAAGAAAGCAAACCAAGGACCCATCACAACCTGTACCATCGGATGAGGAACAATTAGTTGTAGAAAAGAAGGGAATCTTCATTAGAGATTACCATGGGTATGGTAAAAACCTAGTGAAACCAGCAGTTTTGACTAGACCCTGTGGAGAGGATGCACAGAGATGAGGAGACCTCAGCTAGAGCCCAGAGCTGGAGCACTAGGCGGGAGGAAGCAGTTGGCTGGGGAGGGGTGGCCAAAAGAAGTGAGCTTTGAAAACTGAGTATGAGTTAGCCACGTGAAGGTGAGATCTAGAAGAGTCTTCCAGGCCAGAGGTTGCAAACTGGCAGCTGGCTTTTGGTCAACAGATGTGTTTTGATTTTTCACAATTGAATCACTTGCCAACGTTAGAAATGGTGAGATTTCACACGAATATGAAGACTTCTGAGTTCTCCTGAAAAACTGGAAGATCTGGAGGCCTGGGGCCCCTCCTTCCTGCCTGACCACAGTTTTTGGACATAGGTGAGGGCTGCCCCTTATAATGGGACAGCTCACTGGTGTTTGGGGAGAGAGTTTGCTTCTCATCTCTAGCAGAGGGGCTTGAGCAGCAAGGAAACAACATGGAGTTTGTACTGACAGCTGTTCGCTGTTGCTCAGAGGTAAAGTTTCTGACACAGAGCCTCTGAAAAGAGGCCAAGTACAGTGATTAAACATCTCAGTGGGTTTATAGATGGCCCTTTGATGATATGAAATGACAACAGAATAATTATGAGGACGGGAGATAGTAAGAACTATTTCCTCTTTCTGATTGATTTTTCACCTCACATGAAGGCAAGTTTCCTTTACCTTGATTTATCTATGTCCTAAGCGTGAAATTTGTATAGTTTAAAACAACGACCCGTCAGCTTTGCTGCTTTGAAAAGTACTGAGGCCCACGCCAGTTATATCGAACCCAGACATCCGAGGGGTTTTGAAAACCCCAGGAGACTGTTGAGTAGCTAATTTTGAGAACTAGATGCCTGGCATCCACCTTTTCCTCTCACTTCAGCACCGGAAGCCCAGGCTCACCTCCAGGGACTTGCAAGTCCATGGCAATGAGGTTCTTCACATGTCTACTTCCAGACTGCGGGAAAGGAGCTCCCGCTTGAGGGCCACGTGTTCATCCATCTGACTCAGGAAAGCCCAGTGCTAAACCCCGGAGAGGAACCACGGCTCTGCATGCGAAGAGACTGCTGCTTTCTGGCACCTGAAGCACTTTAACCTGGGGCTTCTGACAACGTCAGTGATGGGTGTGCTATAACTATCCCGGCTGACAGAGTGTGGCTTAGTGCCCATGAGTTGTAAAAACATGTAACCAACAGGCTCTGAACTAAAGATATCTGAATTAATTTTTTTTTAAAAAAAAGAAGAAAGAAAGCGAAATAGAGAAGGAAAGGCAGGAAAAGCAGGAAGGAAGGGAGGGGAGCTTTCTCCCTCTATTCTAATGACTTGTTCAGCATTTTAATTAGGTTTCTTTCTCGAAGATAGTAAGTTTGTGAATTTGGCCACAAACTTGGATGTCTGGGTTCTTTTGGATGACTGACGTGTATAAAACTCAGTATGTAGAATACTTGTTTCAGCATCATCCAGAAACAACTTTTCATAAAATTATTCTGTGAAAAAGAATTGCTGAAAAACATCTCTAACTGTTTAAGTTTAATCTATACATTTGATGAAAGCACTGGATTCTTTAGACCCCAGGAGGAAATATCTGTGAAGATCGTAGCCTCTGCCTGCGCGCATAGTAATTCATTGTAACAATACTTGTTGGCCAACATACAAATGGATCATTGACTAAAAATGATGAAGAGTGAAAACTTCCTGAACGTTTTTTTCCTCTCAATCATTTCACGTCTTGGAGCCGAAGGTATCTTTCTGTGAGATTTAAAACTGAACATGTATGAGTTCCAAATTCAGCAGCTCTAACTTCTCTGCTAAGACACTGTTTGGATGTAACTCATGTCTGGGGCAGATCACACACTGTTTGGAAGAAAATGAGTCACGATAATGTCTGATATCAGGCAAACTTGGCAGTCACTGGTTGAAGAACTTTTGGAGCGAATCAGAATGTTGAATTGTCTTCAGCTTTAAAAATGATTTCGTTTTAACATATGGTAGCTGAAGCAAAAAATAATACAGTAGGAGCTGTGTCTATCAGAGTGACTGACAGATTGAAATTCTCTAGAAAAATAGATTATTTTCCCTCAAAGAGAGTAAAGTTTTGGTTTTCAAAGTCAATCAGAAAACTAACAATTTCTACAGGAGAGGAATCAGCTTCTCTTTCTGAGACAGTATATTTCTAATGATTTTTATGGAGACTATAATAAGGATCAAGAAAGAAAAGCTTGATATGGACATGTTTTTAGCTAGCAGATTGAAAAGAAATAATGGAATGAAATAAAATTTTTTATACTGACAAAGTTCTCATTTATTTTATTTTTTTTATTTTATTTACTTATTTATTTTTTTGGCCTTTGAAATTGTCTTTATTTCTGAACATTCCTTTACAACCATCCACCCCAGGATTAACTCCCACAGATGCACCTTGAGCCCACATCCCCACCCCTCCTGTCACGACAGGGGCACATCACGGGCTCCATGTCATGAAAATGCCACGTGATAAAACTCCCTATGTCTACGGTGCTTGGTGCCAAGATGGATGGTCCTGGGCTGTCCTAACTCCCTCAGTGTCCCCGTGAGCTCAGCCCGGATCAGGGCAAGTCTCTCCTGGTTGACAGTCCCTTGGGTCCCGTCACACTCCAGGGGGACGGGGTACACCTCGACCTCTAAACTGTGCAGCAGTTTCTCCACGGTGGCCAGGGGGAAGCTGTTCTTAGAGATGGTGAAGAACCTGAGCTGGTAGCAGTGGCTCAGGACGGGCAAGATGACCTCGACTTGGGAGTCCGCCATCCCACAGTTATCCAGACCCAGGGCCTGGAGGGTGGGTGCCACTGCCTCCAGCAGAGCTCGGAGGGGCTCACTGAAATCTGCAAGGCTGAGGCCCAATAGATGCAGGATCTTCAGCTGCCTGAGGTTCGGGCCCTGGAACAGGTGTGTCAGGTCTGAATGCATCAGCCGCTGGCAGTATGTTAGGCAGAATTTGTCCAAGGGAGTCTGCAGGCACCTGAGCCTCTGGTCCAGACGGCTTCGGAGGAAGGAGGGAGAATGCATGTGGAGCTCCCGGAGGTGCCTCAGCCTGAGCATCTGAGAGAGGAATTAGGAAAAGGATTGCTGCTCCTCCTGCTCCTGCCTTTCCCACTCCTGCTCCTCTTCCTCCTGCTCCTCTTCCTCCTGCTTCTCTACCTCCTCCCTCTCCAACTCCTCTTCCTCCTCCCACTTCCTCCCCGTCCTCCTCCTGCTCTTCATCCTCCTCAGCTAACACATCGATGTGGGGGAGAGAGAGTCTCTGCAGGTTACTCATCTGACCCAGGTAGAGAGCAAACGTCCCCAGGGTGGGCAGGTCCCAGGTGCAGTTCACTTTCACCTGGATGCAGTCCAGCCGCACCCTATCCAGGACCCTCCTGACCCTCTGGAAGGGCACCTCAGAAATCCTCAGCGCCTTGCAGCACAGGTGTAGCAACCCTTCCCTCTGCTGGGCCCATTGGATGATGTGCATGAAAAACTTATCCCGGTCCCTTTCATTGAAGTTAAGGTCTAGAAACACCTCCAAGGGAGCTAGGGGATGCTCCATGTCGGGGCCGGAGCTGTGCACAGTCACTGGTCCCGTCGGTGAGAAATTCCGGGCGCTGACTCCAAGCCACATATCCCAGAAGCTGGCACCCGTGTTCCTTAAATCCAGCACCCGCAGTTTCACCTCCTGGGCCGAACCTCCTGGGCAAGCAGAACGTCAAGCGCGTCAAACACGGCTTTGAAGCCCAGGGCCCTGGTTGGGGCATGATCAGGGGGATGCTGCCTCAGGACCCCCAGAGGGAGGACAGTGAAGGGCCAGGCTTGGGCCACCGCCTTCAGGATCTGGCGTGGTGTCCACCACAGTAGGCCAGGACGAACAGGTATGGGAAGAGCTTGGCGGGCAGGTACTCCAGAGCTGCGATGGCCGAGGCCTGGTCCCTCAGCAGGCGCTTTGCTGCCAGCTCCAGGAGTGTGGGTGGCGTCCAGATGCTCATCTTCAAGGTGCTCAGAAAGGAATCCTGCAGAAACGTCTGCTGTGACCGGGTTGGCTGGGGCTCAGATCTCAGACCTGGTGGAGAACCACGGCACTGACTGCACAGCTGGAGGACTCTCCTCATTTCTTTTAAATTGTCTGAAATAAAATTGATAAATGAAAAAAATCGGTAACATTTAATTTCTTCAATACTTGCTCATGTTTTTTTGTGGTTAAAATTTTATCATAGAAATATTCATATGCATTTGTTATATTTTTTAAAAAAGATTCAGGCTTATATAGCACTCTTATAAATACTCAGTATTTATGACATATGTATATATAGTATTAAAAATTAAATTTAATGAGAAATTTCCTGATATTCAGATGTCAACACAAAATTAAAATGTGATAGTTTATTCTAGCAATGCTGTTTTTAAGATTATGTGGCAAACATACTTGAGACGCTTTAAATACTTATATTTGTAAATACTTATATTTGATAAGGAAATGGAAAAATCCCTCACACACTTGCCTGCCTCAGTCTTTTTATTTATATATTTTTTTGCTATAAAAACTTTATTGTTTCCATTTGGTTTAATGCATGGGAGAGGGCTCCAGGGTAATTAAAAGAATAGCTAGTGGTTTCAGGGAGAGGCTCAGGCAAAAGCCAGACACCAGGGGATGCAGAGGGTCCCCTCAACGGCCTCTGGGTACCAAAGGCTCCTAGTGGTGCTTGAGATGAGCCTTTTGAAGAGATACTCGCCCAGCCCAGCCTGGGGGCCGGCCAACCTGTGGAGGTGAGTCAGGTGTTGCCCATCTTCTTGATGAGTTTCACCTGCTCACCCAGGAAGTGGTTCTCCAGGAAGTCACGGAGCTGAGGGTTTGCGCGGGTAGAACCCAGGGCCTGCAGCTGTACAAGGGCCTGGGTCAGGTTCCTCTCCAAGGCCAGGGCGGCTCCCATGGCGGCCTGAGTTTTGCCCACTCATCTGGGGCGGCTTCAGCACGTCCTGGAAGAGAGTGCAGACACCGGGCTTGTTTTGCATCAGCGCCCTTGAGCTTCTCCTCCGCCTACTCGTGGAAGAAGAGGTCCTCACGCTCCAGCGCCACAGGGACGCAGTAGAAATAGAAGCCAGAGAGAGGTAGGTGTGGGAGGCCCGCAGATGCCGGTTGGCCAGGGGGTTGACCGCAGCCCCTACCGCGGTGGAGTAATTCTGATGAATTTGAGAGCTCATGGTTGTTTGGCAATAAGGAGTTTAGGTCAAAAATGGGGGCTTGGCGTTTCTTGAACTCTGAGGCAGTTCTGAAGGTGAGGCTGGAAAAGAGGTTGGAGGGTGGTTGGAGGTTAGAAGGGGCACCCCTGGGTCTGTTTCGTCTAAACCAGCCGTGGGCAAACTACGGCCCGCGGGCTGGATCCGGCCTCTTTGAAATGAATAAAACTAAAAAAAAAAGACCGTACCCTTTTATGTAATGATGTTTTCTTTGAATTTATATTAGTTCACACAAACACTCCATCCATGCTTTTGTTCCGGCCCCCCGGTCCAGTTTAAGAACCCATTGTGGCCCTCGAGTCAAAAAGTTTGCCCACCCCTGATCTAGATGCTAGTCACATGCCCC
>NW_006293778.1:1628516-1629314 GCF_000327345.1 Myotis davidii | reverse complement strand
GCACCTCCTGGATGCAGTCCAGCCTCACCCTATCCAGGACCCTCCTGACCCTCTGGAAGGGCCCCTCAGAAATCCTCAGCACCTTGCAGCACAGGTGTACCAGCCCTTCCCTCTGCTGGGACCATTGGATGATGTGCATGAAAAACTTATCCCGGTCCCTTTCATTGAAGTTAAGGTCTAGGAACACCTCCAAGGGAGCCAGGGGATGCTCCATGTCGGGGCCGGAGCTGTGCACAGTCACTGGTCCCGTCGGTGAGAAATTCCGGGCGCTGACTCCAAGCCACATATCCCAGAAGCTGGCACCCGTGTTCCTTAAATCCAGCACCCACAGTTTCACCTCCTGGGCCGAACCTCCTGGGCAAGCAGAACTTCAAGCCCGTCAAACACGGCTTGTAAGCCCGCGGCCCTGGTTGGGGCATGATCAGGGGGATGCTGCCTCAGGACCCCCAGAGGGAGGACAGTGAAGGGCCAGGCTTGGGCCACCGCCTTCAGGTTCTGGCATGGTGTCAACTACGGTAGGCCAGGACAAACAGGTACGGGAAGAGCTCAGTGGGCAGGTGCTCCAGAGCTGCGGTGGCCGAGGCCTGGTCCCTCAGCAGGCGCTTTGCTGCCAGCTCCAGGAGTGTGGGTGGCGCCCGGATGCTCATCTTCAAGGTGCTCAGAAAGGAATCCTGCAGAAACGTGTGCTGTGACCCGGTTGGCTGGGGCTCAGATCTCAGACCTGGTGGAGAACCACGGCACTGACTGCACAGCTGGAGGACTCGGGAAAAAATGATTTTTAAAAATATGTTGATAATG
>NW_006293778.1:1613687-1628195 GCF_000327345.1 Myotis davidii | reverse complement strand
AAATGGAAAAATCCCTCACACACTTGCCTGCCTCAGTCTTTTTATTTATATATTTTTTTGCTATAAAAACTTTATTGTTTCCATTTGGTTTAATGCATGGGAGAGGGCTCCAGGGTAATTAAAAGAATAGCTAGTGGTTTCAGGGAGAGGCTCAGGCAAAAGCCAGACACCAGGGGATGCAGAGGGTCCCCTCAACGGCCTCTGGGTACCAAAGGCTCCTAGTGGTGCTTGAGATGAGCCTTTTGAAGAGATACTCGCCCAGCCCAGCCTGGGGGCCGGCCAACCTGTGGAGGTGAGTCAGGTGTTGCCCATCTTCTTGATGAGTTTCACCTGCTCACCCAGGAAGTGGTTCTCCAGGAAGTCACGGAGCTGAGGGTTTGCGCGGGTAGAACCCAGGGCCTGCAGCTGTACAAGGGCCTGGGTCAGGTTCCTCTCCAAGGCCAGGGCGGCTCCCATGGCGGCCTGAGTTTTGCCCACTCATCTGGGGCGGCTTCAGCACGTCCTGGAAGAGAGTGCAGACACCGGGCTTGTTTTGCATCAGCGCCCTTGAGCTTCTCCTCCGCCTACTCGTGGAAGAAGAGGTCCTCACGCTCCAGCGCCACAGGGACGCAGTAGAAATAGAAGCCAGAGAGAGGTAGGTGTGGGAGGCCCGCAGATGCCGGTTGGCCAGGGGGTTGACCGCAGCCCCTACCGCGGTGGAGTAATTCTGATGAATGTGAGAGCTCATGGTTGTTTGGCAATAAGGAGTTTAGGTCAAAAATGGGGGCTTGGCGTTTCTTGAACTCTGAGGCAGTTCTGAAGGTGAGGCTGGAAAAGAGGTTGGAGGGTGGTTGGAGGTTAGAAGGGACACCCCTGGGTCTGTTTCGTCTAAACCAGCCGTGGGCAAACTACGGCCCGCGGGCTGGATCCGGCCTCTTTGAAATGAATAAAACTATTGAGAAAAAAGACCGTACCCTTTTATGTAATGATGTTTACTTTGAATTTATATTAGTTCACACAAACACTCCATCCATGCTTTTGTTCCGGCCCTCCGGTCCAGTTTAAGAACCCACTGTGGCCCTCGAGTCAAAAAGTTTGCCCACCCCTGGCACTGTTGAAGCAAGAGGCCGGTCCGGGGTCCACCGAGGGCACTGCCTGCCTCATAGTCTTTATTTCCTTTCCATAAAAAGGCATTTATGAGCGGTGGACAAAAATAGGCCATCATGGGAAGAAAGCTTCAGGTGCAAACAGCACTCTTTCTCATTCCTCCTCCGGATGTGGACTCTCAGCGAGGTGTTCTCTGGAACACCAGCAGACTTTGTGTTATAGCCTCTATAGCAGGGGTCCTCAAACTTTTTAAACAGGGGGCCAGTTCACTGTCCCTCAGACCGTTGGAAGGCTGGACTACAGTTAAAAAAAAAAAAAAACTATGAACAAATGCCTATGCACACTGCACATATCTTATTTTGAAGTAAAAAAACAAAACGGGAACAAATACAATATTTGTATTTGCATGTGGCCCGCAGGCCGTAGTTTGAGGACCCCTGCTCTATAGCATCCTTCTGCAGAGTCTTTGGGGATACCATCTTCTCTTTCATCCCTGAGAGCAACATGACATTTCTAATCAGTGATACTGTTACTCTCATTTTGCAAAGTTCTTGTTGTGTCAAAACGTAAACCCACCCTCCCTTGTCTTGCTGGTTAACTCCAGGCTCAGTTCAGGTGTCATGGACTCTTTTTCAGGGGAGGCCTCCCTGATCAGTCCTCCCTACAAAGTCTGGATTAGTGCCCCCTCTCTAGGCTCCCACGCACAGGGGTCTAATCAGTGTCACAGTTGGCACTTGCCTATTGTAATTCTTTATTACTCACCTTTCTCTCTAGACCAGTGGTTCTGAACCTTCTAGCCCTTTAAATACAGTTCCTCATGTTGTGACCCAACCATAAAATTATTTTTGTTGCTACTTCATAACTGTAATGTTGCTACTGTTATGAATCGTAATGTAAATATCTGATATGCAGGATGGTCTTAGGCGACCCCTGTGAACGGGTCGTTCGACCGCCAAAGGGGTCTCGACCCACAGGTTGAGAACCGCTGCTCTAGACTGTTAATGAAGACTGCTGCATGCACAGTGGCTGAAACGGTGCCTGGCAAAGAGTAGCACTCCATTATTACTAGTGGGATGGAGAAATAAGTGAAAGGTCTAAACAGGGATTCTCACATGATCGACGTGAAGCAGAGCCACAGATGAGGAGAACCTTAGTGAAACCGGTTAGCACTTTGGCTAGCAATGCCAGGGGACCACACAGCCCCCTTCCGTGGGAGGGGGAAAGAGGACGTCCGTGGTCTGCACACTTCGCTTTGGAAGCTACTTCCTTTCAATGTCTCTCCCTTTCATCTCCATTAAAGAGCCTCCCTGGATCTAGAATAGACAAGAATATAAAAGCATCATTCTCTTTCTCTTCCCATCCTGTTTACTCAGCAACCCCAGTCCCCGCCTTCGCTTCAGCCCACATGTTCCCTATTAATAAAAGTTAGGAAAGCCCAACCTCACCCAGCAGTCCCCCTCCCCCTTTCTTTTCTCCTCCAGAAGACCTCAGCCAACTGCCTGAACTCAACTGCCTGCTCTTGGGAGCTCCTGGGGGAGGTGAAGACAAAGGTGACGACTGGGCCTCCAGTATCTCTGAGACCCTCATGACCCCACGTAGTTTCCAGTCACCAAGCAGCTCATTTAGAATTTGGTGATAAGCCATGCCCTGCCTTTGGGGAGATTTAGAGGCACCCTTTAAGGAGTAAACATATTTACTATAACTGGAAATAGGGCCAAATTCTGTGCCTTCGGAAAAGCCAGTGAAGCAGACACACCCTGGTGCCTTCTAAGTGAATTAATGTACTGTATTCCGTTTGGGAGTCATTTCTGTCCTCATCTTTAATTCCTGCCCTGAGGAGCCATCTGTCCTTGGAGGGTATGTGCACAGGATAACTCACTGTGGATGAAGGACCTTCGTGCTCAGCCCTGGATGAATGACCCTTTCATACGCTGGGGGCTCCCTCTGGCTTTCTGACTAACCAGAACTTAACTGGACGTAGTATTTCTAACAGCAGAAATGTTCACACAAATGTAAAATCAAAAGGCAGTGGATGAACTTTCTACATTTTCTTGTTGTTGTTGATAAGGTAGTTGTTTTTTTTTAACTTGTAAATGCCACATATTAATCCACAATATAATATTTTCCTGAGGATCTCATACTTAACCTTTGAAAAAGACAGATTAAAAGTTCAAGTTTTTTTTTTTTTAGGGTTTTGGGGACAGGATGTTGCATGAATTCTTCCATCAGTGGAGGCAAAGTTTCAGAGTCCAGAAAGAGTTCATGCCTTCATAAGGTGAATGGCATATTTCCTTCTTACTAAAGACTCAGGTCCAATGCTTGATTTAAAAAGAACAAAACAAAACACCCCCCAAAACAATCAGTTAAGTAGCTGGAGTCATGCTGTCAATCAATATGATTAGCAGTCAACTATACCAATCAATGAACTTATTTACATTTGAATTTCTTTCTTATTTGTATAGTCCTTTGGAGACTCTTTTTCTTTTAAGATTTTTACTTTATTAACTTCTATTTATATGTTTTATATGCCTATTGTAGAAAAAAATTAGAAAATATAAAAGCATAATGAAGGGGGGAAAAAATCCCTCCCTGCTACCACCCAGAGACATACAGAGACTGTTAACATAATGGCCTGTTTCCTTGGAAAATGTTTCCAAGCCTACTTTTTGATTCCTGCCTGCCCTATTTCAGAAATGCTTTTTTCTTTTTTACTTCCCCCAGTATTTTTGCCAACAAAAGAGAATCCTTGTCGTGGCCCCATCTAAATGTGAATAAAACGTGCAGCTGCAGGTGCTCATGTGACACATAGTAGGCACACAGAAAAGCTTGTCTATTAAATAGGACTGATTATTTCCAGAAACCCAGTGAACTAATTCTTTCTTTTATATTTTTAATTTATTGATTTGAGAGAGAGAGAGAGAGAGAGAAAGGAAGAGAGGGAGAAATAATTTCTTTTAAATTTATTTATTGATAAATTTTTTCTCCAGTGAACTAATTCTTGACTAACTGGTGCTATTCATCAGATAGACCACAGAGATATGAAATTGAATGCAGTTAGAAAGAACAACATGCCATGAAAATGTTAATAGGTATGGTTTTTAATGGCTGCCGAGCAGCTGGGATGAAGAAGCTATATTTAAAAAGATACAAATTACCAAACTCCTCTTTTCTTGCCAAAACATTATTAAGGGTATAAACTCTGCGAAGTCAGGGGACCCCAAGCTATTCTGAAACTCCAGCTTATACATTTAGTTTCCACGTTACATATCACCTAAACTTACTCAAAGTCTCCAATAAGGACCAAGACAATAGCCCTTATTTTATAAAGAATAAAATTTGGGGTTCTGAGTTTCTTAATTTCTAATTTATGCCTCTTATTTAAGTTCCCACACAAAACCTAGCATTCAGTTTTTGCAAGTACCTCCACTGTGTTTCAGCATATCCTTTTCAGATCATTCACCAGACAGCATCCTACAGCTCTCATTCATAAAGTCCAATTATAAGACAAGAAATGTCAGGAATATACACTTTGAGAGTGGGAGGCAAACAGAACAGCACATTGTGACTTTGTAAGAACAGCCATGCATTTCCTCTGGGCTTGTTTTCAGTTCCTTTGTCAGCTGATTACATGGTCTTTTATAATTTCTCATCTACAGAATGGAGCTATTTGCTTGTGGATTATTTGAAAGACACAGGCTTATGCAAAAGAAAAACGAAATCATCATGAGGTAGAGTGATATTTCTGGCTAGATGTTTTTGCTTTTCTTTTTTTAATGTAATTGTGAGAATGTAATTTATAATAGGGACTCTTTAGAGGTATAACAAGTAAATATCCTATTAATTCAGTCTTAATGCATATGCAATGCTATATATGCATTTGTGATTTACATAATGGCATTTATCAATAATTTTTATTTATTTTCATATAAAAAAAGAAAAGTGCTATCCTATATGCATTTTGTTTTCAAAGCACACATGTTTTCAAAGCATATACATTGTGCTCCTAGTTCTTTTAGTTTGGACAGTACTTAATAGTTGACAAAGCGCTTTCATTATAGTACATTATGTTACTTAATTCTTGTAACATTCCCCAACTGTAGAACTGGTCACAGTACTTTGGGCTTTAAATTCTCATTTACAATCTATCCTTCTTTCCTGGCTGCATGGCTCCATTGGTCGGAGCGGCATCCTGTACACCCAAATGTTTCAGTTCAATTCCCAGTAAGGGAATATATGTAGGGTTTGGGTTTGGAGCATGTATGGGAGGCAACTGATCAATGTTTCTCACATCAATGTTTCTCTCTATCTCTCTCCATTCCTCTCCAAAAAATAAAAATAAAAACATATCCTTGGGTGAGGATTAAGAAGAATAAATAAATAAACAAACAAACAAACAAATCTACCCTTCCATCCATCCCCGCGGATAAGTTTCCTTTTCTCTCTGTCTTCTCTCTACTTGCTCACCTCTTCAGACCTAGCTCAGGGTCACCTCCTCCATGAAACCTTTTCCCCAATACATTAAGTTGAAGTGATCTCCTCTCCTCACTGTGTCCCTTCACTACATGAAGGGATGTTTTTTTACAAATCTAGTTATTTTTTAAAATTCACATACTACATGACTATAATCTTGTAAAATTATTATAAAACTCTCTTAGCCTTATAAGTCCATAACCATTTAAATAAAAAGTTAAAACAAACAAACAACTTGTATCTTTCCATGTCAGTGTAGATTGATATTTTGGACACCTTTCAAATACTGTGTAGTATTTCATAGCATGAGTATTTGATAACAGCCCTGTCAACAGAAGTTTCTGTGCGGATGGAAGTGTACTATATCTGCATTGTGCAATATGGTCGTCAGTAGTCCCGTGTAGCTATTGAGCACTTGAAAGTGTGACTAGTGAGACTGAGGCATTTTCATTTTATTAAATTTAAATAACCACATGTAGCTGCTGGTTACCATAAGTGGACAAGGCAGATTTATATTTTATATTAACATCTCTTGTTAGTCATTTAGATTTTTTCCAATTCTCCCCAACATAAATAAACTAATCTTAGAGACTAATTAAAGCATAAAAACAAAAAGGAATTTTGCTTTCTTATATGTATGAATTCCTGAGAAGCTTCCATTCATTCCAATGCAGGCTTCTTTGATGTTCTACAAGAAGTTATTGCATCAAATAGGAAAAAGAACATTTACACTGAAGGCATTTTCTATATGGAAAATGCACTGCAAATAAAAATATTTATATCAGTGTTTATTAATAGTGATATATTGGAGTCAATCCTATATAACAGTGGAAATATCTAACAGTGGGAAATTGGCTCCAGTGTATAATCCTCGTATAATGAAGGGCAAGGTAGTCTTTACAAATAATAATGAGATTTCCCGGCCGGCATGGCTCAATGGTTGAGCATTGACCTATGAACCAGGAGATCACAGTTCGATTCCCAGTCAGGGCATATGGCCAGGTTGCCAGCTCGATCCCCACTGTGGGGCGTGCAGGAGTCAGCTGATCAGTGATTCTCTCTCACCACCGATGTTTCTATCTCTCTCTCCCTCTCCCTCCCTCTCTGACATCAATAAAAATATATTGAAAAAATAAAAGCCCTAGTCGGTTTGGCTCAGTGGATAGAGCATTGGTTCCCGTGTTCGATTCTGGTCAAGGGTATGTACTTCGGTTGCATGGGGGAGGCAACCAATCCATGTGACTCTCTCATTCGATGTTTCTCTATCTCTCTGTCTCTCCACTTCCTCTCTCTAAAAATCAATGGAAAAATATCCTCTGGTAAGGATTAACCCTCCCCCGCCCCCCCCAAAAGAAAAAAAAGAATGATGAAATTGCCATGTATTGAAATGAAAACAAGTCTATGATATATTTTCAAGTGAAAAAAAATAGGTTATTATAATATGAATAATAGGTCTCTTTTTTAATAATTATATATACACATATTTATACCAAGTTTTGGTTTAGTGGTAGTGATAAGTCAGATACCTGGTTGAGAACATGGTCATTGGAGTTAAATGGATCTGGGTTTGAATCCAGGTTCTGCCACATATCATCTGTAGATAAGACTCTCACCTCCCTGAACTTTGGTTTTCTCATTGCTAAAATAGGATGATAATCTTTACATCTTGGGGTTGATGCGTTAAGGAACATATGTAAAGCACTTAGTACATATGTTTATTTAATAAATGGTAGTTGTTGTCTTTCTGAGACTAGTAGGTATAGGCATGGAAAGAAATCAGAAATGATATTCCAAGATGATATCCCAAGAAATAATATTTCAATATGTTGAAAGTGGTTATCTCTCAGTTGGAAGGTTATGGTTAATGTTGTTGTTAATTTAATTAATTGGATGGAACATTGAAATCTTGAATATGAAAAAGTCCATTAAAATCATGTATATATGAGACTAAAAAAGTAAGTAAACTCTATACATAGTGTCGAAATATGCCAAGATCATAAATTGCAGAGTAGTATAGATAGTGTGATCTCATTTGTGTTCAACTTAAAAAAACACACAAAACACCAAAATATCAAGTTGCTTTTGGTAAGTGACTCAGGATGAGGGACAGAGAAATCTTGTAACTTTTACTTTATGGCTTTTGATTCTGTTTTAAATTTTTACATGATTTATTTACAATTTTCATTAGTTGTTAAAATAATAATTGCTCTGAAATTTTTCTACAAAAGAAAAGATAAAAAGAAAAAAAATGCTTTTCATTCAAGTCCATCTTTGCCTAATCTGAAGAAAGATGATTTTCAAAGCTATATGAAGTACTTTAAATTTTTTCAATATTAGCAACTCTCAAATTCCGATGAAAACAGTGATAATTCTGCCGTTGTAATATATTTCTTTAATGTGTTATTTTCTCTACTCTAATATTACTAATATTTATTGAGCATTGATTAAGATAAAAATGAGAAAGGTGAGAAAAGAGAACTTTGCTAAAAAAGAGATCTAATCTTTCACCATTTTCTTGTATTAAAAAAATTACAGAAAAATAAATATGGTATTTTATTCATGTGTTTTTGGCCTCTTCCCATATAGTTCTACCTTTTTTCTTTGATATAGCATTCCACAGACCAAGCTCAATGATTAAAAAAAAACACAATATTTTTATTAACATAGGAGTAATAGGTGTTCATTATAGAAATAAAAAGAAAAAAGGAAAAAAAAGTAAAACACTTATATGGCCACCCCAGAGACAATCATTGTTAATATATTGGTGTGAAATCACATCGGTATTGTTACATGTATAGTATATGCTCTAATAAATTATCTTTAGTGGTTTATAGCATTGCCTTTCTTGAATTTATATAACTAATCCCCTATTGCTGGACATCTAGATTGTGATAAACATTCTTATAGTTGGATATAATATACAACTATGACTGTTTCCTTAGAATAAATTCCTAATGATATAATTGCTGAGTCAGAGTTCAAACAGGGATTTGAGATTTTGATATGTCTCAATAAATAAGTGTTGAAAAGAAACAGTGAATGTCTCCTTATGACAAAAAGGAGACATCAGTGGAGGAGGCAGGAAGTTGCATTGGTGAATGGGCTAACTAGGGAAGTTCTTAAGACATTTTTTGGGTCAGGAGAGTAAAAATGTGGGTGAATCTCCACATTCTTATGAATACAATGCACTAACTGCTCAAGAAAGAAGGCTTAACCTTCTTATTACAGCCAGCTCCTGGTGCTACTCTCCAGAGTGTCTTGTGAAAGAATATTTAAAACACAGAAAAGAACAAGTCTTTCTCTAGCCTCTCTTCTGCAATTGTAACTATTCAGAATCTACTCGTCTTTCAAGGAGTAACTTACCTTCTTCATGAAGCATCCCTGACTCTCAAGGACTTCTTCCTTTATTAATGCACAGCACTTTGTGAAGGCGCTATGCTTGTTATCACATTAATCTTCACAAATATCAGTTGAGGTGGTTATTATCATTCTCATTTTACGCTGAAGCTGGGATAGATTAACAACGTGCCACTGTGGCATAAAGAAGAGGCTAACCTGGAATAAAACAAGGTCTCTCACTCTCAACTTTGTCTAACTGTATTTTTCCTAAGAGATAGGTGAAGGCAGAAAGAGAGGAATGTACAAAAGTAGAGGGAGAGTGAAAGTGAAAAGGAAGAGCAGTGGTTTAGGGGATCGCTGGGAAGGGGCTCAGTGTGACCACTGGCATAGAAGGACATGGATGAAGAGGCAGGAGACGGAGCGGGGAAGGGAGGTTGGGACTGGGATCCTCATGAATGCCGAAGCACATAGCACACCTCTTGGAACACAGTGGAATTCAGTAAAGACCATTGAATCTTGCAGTATATTGAAGATTTAAACTGTCTTTAAATGGTTTATCTTTCTAGCTAGACTGTGAGACCTGTTATGTCGGTGGTTGTACCCACTGAGTTCATCTTCATATCTGTAACATCCAATTCAATGACTGGGATACACTAATGGTACATAAGTCTTTGTTGTATAAATTAATCAATGCATAAACATTCTCTTGGGAGACAGCCTAGACAAAAATGAACAAAAACAAAGCAAAATAATGCTTTTAGAAGCAGAAGACCTGATTTTAAATACCTTCTCTCTAGCTTACAGGTTATGTGACACTGGGTAATTTACATAACCTCTTTGAATAGTCTATTCATCTGATGATAATACTCACCTCAAAGTGTTATTATGAAGATTAAGTGAGATTATACTTTTGAATTGCTTAGCATAATACTTGACAAATTGTAGACATTCAACAAACGTCATTTTCCCACTTTCACCTTCCCATTATCTAGAATTGAATTGTTCACTAAGAGAGCTTATGTTCAGATTTAAGGTATAGCCGATTTCAAATATTTGGTCCTATTATCAGATCATGGGTTTCAATGTAATATTTACAAAGATTACTACTGCCTTGGCTGGTGTGGCTTAGTTGGTTGGAGCATTGTCCCATGCACCAAAGGGTCATGGGTTCAATTCCTGGTCAGGGCACATGCCTAGGTTGCAGGTTTGATTTCTGGCCTGGGTGCATACGGGAGGCAACCTATCAATGTTTCTCTCTCACATCACTGTTTCTCTCTCCCTTTCCTTCCTCTTTCTTTAAGTCAATAAACATAAAAATAAAAAAGAGTACTACATTTTAAGCATGTATTACAATGTGTCACAAATAGATTCTCAATATATGAATGAATTAGGGGATCACTGGGAAGGAATTTGAATTGGATTAAATACAGTAGTCCCCCTTATCCACCTGTTGTTTTGCTTTCTGTGGTTTCAGTTACCTGTGGTCAACCATGGTCTGAAAATACTAAATGGAAAATTCCAGAAATAAAAAATGTATAAGTTTTAAATTGCATGCCGTTTTGAGTAGTGTGATAAATCTCGTGTAGTCCTGTTCTATCCTGCCTGGAACATGAATCATCCCTTTGTCCAGTGTATACGTGCTATATATGCTCTCCGCCCGTTAGTCACTCAGTAGCCATCTTTTTTTAAAAAATATATTTTATTGATTTTTTACAGAGAGGAAGGGAGAGAGATAGAGAGCCAGAAACAGCGATGAGAGAGGAACATCCATAAGCCGCCTTCCGCACATCTCCTACTGGGGATGTGCCCGCAACCAAGGCACATGCCCTTGACCGGAATCGAACCTGGGACCCTTCAGTCCACAGGCCGACACTCCATCCACTGAGCCAAACCGGTTTTGGCCCAGTAGCCATCTTAGTTATCAGATCAACTGTCCTGATATTGCAGTGCTTGTATTCAAGTAACTTCAAGTAACCCTCATTTCTCTTAATAATGGCCCCAAAGTGCAAGAGTAGTGATGTTGGCAATTCAGATATGTCAAAGAGAATCTGTAAAGTGCTTTATTTAAGTGAAAAATATATGTATGGGGAAAACCATTATATATAAATATATGGTTCGGTACTATCCACAGTTTCAGGTGTCCACTGGGGATCTTGGAATGGATCCCCTTAGATAACGGGAAACTACTGTACTCAGAATTTTGTCAGAGTGTCTATAGCATTCTCAGGATCCAAGATATAGCTATACCTCAGTCACTACTTGATTGGGTTGGTCTTTAGTTCATTTGAAAGACCCCTCCAAACCATTACATATCTTTTGTTTTCATTCTGTTTGCATCTAAACAAACATGTGATGACAAAATCAGTTTCTAGCTATTTTGATACCAGATAAGAGGACCCTGGAATAAACTAAAAGAAATAACATCCATTAAAAAAAAAACCACCCCAAAACAGCCTGTCACCTAGCTTAAATGTCAGTTTCTTTCTTTTTTTAAAACAGCTTTATTGAGATGAAATTCACATACCATGTAATTCACCCATTTAAAGTGTACATTTCAATGGTTTGTAATATATTCACAGAGTTGTGCAACTATCACCACAATTTAGTTTTAGATCTTTTTCATCATCCCCCAAAGAAATTCTGTGCCTAGTAGCAGTTCCTGCCCATCCCCTCTCTCACCTTCTCAGACCTAGACAAACACTAATCTACTTTCTGTCTATAGATTTGCCTATTCTGGACATTTCATGTGAATAGAATTATACTATATGTGGTATATTATAACTGGCTCCTTTCATTGAGGATAGTGTTTTCAAAGATCACCCATGTTGTAGCATGTCAGTTCTTTATTGTTCTTTATTGATGAAAATATCCCATTGTATATCTAGGCCACATTTTATTTATTCATCATTGATGGATATTTTGGATTGTTTCCATTTTTGGCTATTCTAAGAACACTGCTATGAGCATTCATTTACATATTTTTATGAATGTATACTTTTTTCCTTCTCTGGGGTACATACCTACTTAACATCTAAATTCATCTTGCAGCAGCATTTGACTCTTATTAGTCATTTCTTCCCACTGAAACATGTTCTTAGTTTGACTTTCATGATGTTACATACCTCTCATTTTATCCCCTCCTACCTGAGAACTCCTTCTCAGTCTCCTTTGAAGATTCATTCTCCTGCACCTGGCCATTAAACGTTGGCATTTTGTAATAGACCCTTTTCTCATTCTATAATCTTCCCACAGGTAACCTTACCCCTTCTTATATAAGGCCAAATTTACCGCCTCTATGTCAATGACTCCCAAATCTAGGGCCAATCTCTCTTCTTAGTCCAAATGCCTACTTGATAACTGTGCACGGATATCCCAACGCCATCTTAGTCTTCATGTGTCCAACCTGGCTTATAATCTTCCTGGTCCTCTTTCATCTGGTCCTCTTCCCATGTTCTTTTTCTTAGTAAATACGGATTGCTGGGGCCCACATTCAGAATTTCTGGACATCTTAGAGCGATTCCAGCCCTTCTTTAGCCACTTACCCCATATACTACCTATTTCAAGCTTTGTAGATTTTTCTCCTACAATATTTGTTGAATCTATCTGATTTTTCCATCTCCATTGCTATTGGCTCAGGGCAAGCTACCATCATCTTTCATCTAGACTCCACTGGCATCCCCACATCCTCATCTGTTCCCTTCAGCAGTTTTTAAAAATCAGCCAGAATGATGTTTGCACAACACGCAATATTTTAACCTCCGCCCCAGCCCCATCCTGCCATGTTTAAAATCTTTCAATGCCTTCCTATTGCTTTTAACATAATGTTCAAAGCACTATGTATGACTTTCAGTGCTCAGCAAGTTTTGGCCCCAATGATTGCTCCAGTCCAGCCTTGTGCTCTTTACCTCTTGTTCTTTGTCCTCTAGCCACACCATCATTCTCTTCTTCAAAAGAGCTACCTCAAGCTATTTGCATGTGTTCTTCCCTATTCCTAGAAACCACCACCTCTTCACAAACCCATCTCCTCCCCCACTTAGTTAATTCCAATGGCTCCTTCTTATCTGAATTCAAATATTTTCTCTGAGAAGCAGTTTCTGAAATTAATGTCCTTGTCCCTTCACCACCCGGGTTACATTCTCTGTTTTATTCTCTCTTAGCTCCATATTCCTCTCCCTCAAAACTTGTATCTCAGTTTATAGTTATAGTTACGCATGTATTTATGTGGTTATTTAATCAATGCCTATTTCTCCATGTAAATGGGTTGAAACTGGTTTGTCCCCTATTGCATGCCTACCAATAAACACCATACCCAGCTTTAGTAGATAATAAATAAATATAAAGACCACCAGATTTCTGGCCTGGATAACTGATGGGTCATGAGGCCATCAACTAAATTAAGGGATGCAAGATGAAGAACATACCTCAGTGGGAACAAAAAACGAGAGACCTAGCCCAGCTGGCATGGCTCCCTGGTTGAGCGTGGACCTATGAACCAGGAGAGGTCACGGTTCAATTCCTCGTCAGGGCCCATGCCCTGGTTGTGGGCTCAGTCCCAGGTGGGGTGTGTGCAAGAGGCAGCCAATCAATTATTCTCTCTCATTATTGATATTTCTATTTCTCCCTCTCCCTTTCTCTCTGAAATCAATAAAAATATGTTTTAAAAAAAGGAAAGTAAGGAAAGAAAAGAAAGAAGAAGAGACCTTAGCATTTGAGGAAGTCCCATAAGCAAGCCCGCAGGCAGTTGGACTGTGGATGTAGAGCTGTAAAAGAGATCTGGGATGGAAGCACAGAGTCAGACCATATGTTTTTGGTTAAGATCTTGGGAGTGGTTGAGCTTGCCCAGCTTAAAAAGAATAAAGACACCCATATTGCCCTGGCCAGGTTGGCTCAGTGGATAGAGCAGCCAGCCTGTGGACTGAAGGGTCCCTGGTTCAATTCCAGTCAAGGGTACGTATGGTGGTTGCAGGCTGATCCCTGGCCCTGGCCTACTGGCTTTAGCAGCCGTAACAATCCTTACCTGAAGCAATTGTTTCACTGGGGAGAGCTGAATGGCGATGTTTAAATTTCATCCTTCCTTCAGGACAAATTCCTTTTCTCCCACTTCTGTCTCCTTTAAAAAATTCCTAGGTCCCTCTCAGGGAAAAGGTTCTCTGGGACCTCACTCTTCTACTGACCCACTGCTGGGATATCTCACCCATGGGCGCTGGGCAATAAAAAGGCTCTTTTGGGAGAAGGACGGAAAGGAATGGAGAAGATGCTGGAGTGAGGTTTGACAAACCTTTGGAGAGCATAGCTAAAGCGATGGAGACTCCTTTGGGTAAATATGATCCCTTCCAGCGTTATACCTCACGCACAAATGCAGAGAGGTGAGATTTGCACAAAGGTTGCACCCATATCCCTTCAGACAGCTTTCTAAGACCTTCCAAATCTGGGTGAAATGCCCTTTTCTCTGCACTCCTACAGCACCTGGCCCTTCCCTCTCGCATCCCTCAGGACCCAGGATTGTAATGGCTACTTTGCTCACCTGAACTTTCACTAGGCCTCAGGGTCGTTCACAGCAGGGGCTGTTTTCTGTCTGGTCCCCTAGTTGTAAGCCCAATATTTAATTGAGAG
>NW_006293778.1:1610036-1613621 GCF_000327345.1 Myotis davidii | reverse complement strand
TTTTTTTTTTTTTTTTTTCTGGGTGAATGAGCAATTGAAGGACAACTGTACCTGGGGAAATGCAAGCAGCATTCCGTGGCTGGAGCTGGGAGGGTGAGGTAGCTTGTGGGAGGGTGTTGGAGAGGCTTGTGGGGTGAGGGGAGGGAGGGGGTGGATTTTACCAGAAAGATGCAGAATTGCCCTGGGGCCTCAGAGCAGTGAAAGTCAGCCTTCTCCTGGATTTGTGATTCAGGAAGATCTCATTTAATCCCTTTAATGACTTGATGAGATAACTGTTCCTATCTCTATTTTACTGATAAGGAAATGGGCCTCTGAGAAATTAAGGAACTTGTTCAAGGACACCCAGCTGGGAGGTGAGTGGAGTCAAGAGTCCTAAACTTCATCCTATTTCTGCCTTAGCCTGCCACTCGCCCCCTGCAGGAAAGAGAATAGATCCAACAGGAAACTAGGACATCAACTGAATGGGTCAGGACTTCGCCAGCCTGTCATCGCCTGGCTCCCCAGTACTCAGCTCCTCACTGTGTCAGAAATGAAAACAGGCATGTGCATTTGCTTCCCCTGGTGTACGTGCTTGGGGGACTCCTGACTGTTTTAAAGTTTTTTCAATATTTGCATCTTTCCCTCGTTCCAATCACACTTTAAAATAATATATTTCTTCCCTAGCCAGTTTTGCTCAGTGGATAGAGCATCAGCCTGTGGACTGAAGGGTCCCGGGTTCGATTCCAGTCAAGGGCACATGCCTGAGTTTCGGACTCGGTCCCCAGTTGTGGGGTGTGCAGGAAGCAGCCGATCAATGGTTCTCTCTCATCACTGATGTTTCTATCTCTCCCTCTCCTTTCCTGTCTGAAATCAATAAAAAAAATTTTAAAAAAATAAAAAATAGCTACATATGTCTATTTGAACATAGAAAAGGAGTGAAGGAATTCACATTGAACTTAAAAAAAAAAATTTGCATCTAGTTGCACCTTTTCTGTCTGAGATCACAAGGTATAAATAAGATTGACCTTGGTACCAGGTCAGAGGCAGAGGTCTGTGTGGAGCCATTGCAGGGCCCCACGGGAGGTGGGACCTCTGGGTTCTGTGCCACAGAGTAAAGACTGTCTCCTCGTCCTGAAACCCTCCACTAAGGCTGCTTTAGGAAAAGGAGCTACGTTTTTAAAAATAACAATTACTCGCCAGGCTTTCCATTGTTATTTCACTGGCCAAGGCTCCCCCACTTGCGAGTTGTGTGATATCACTAAGCCTCAGTTTATTCAACTATGAAATAGAACCCATACCCGCCTTTCTCATAAGGTGGTGTGAGGATTAACCAGAAGTACCTGTAAGGAACTTAGCCCATCAGAAGTATTCAATGCGTATTTGCTATTATTATTATTATTATCATTAGTGTTTAATCCATAAAACCACCAGCTTTTGAGGCAAATGGTATTATTACTCCCTTTTACATAGGAGGAAACTTTGACCAGCTAATAAAGCAAAGCTGCTAGGATTTAAATTCAAATCTGATTCCAAAGCTGTTATTTATTTATTTTTTAACGACTATATTCCATCTCCCTTCAGGAGAACAGTAATAATGGGAAGTGCTCAAGGATTCTTGATTTGAGGAAATACAAGGAAATAGCCCTAAGTTTCTGATTCAGAGTCTTTGCTTAAATTTCTGAAATTTCTGACAGACTTGCCTGGGCTTTGAATCCCCGTGTGGCTCTCTCCCCACGGCAGGAGGAAAGGGACAGAGTCCACACCCTCCCGGATTGGAATCCTTTCCCCAACACTTTGAAGTAAATCATTATTTCAGCTAAAATGGGTCTCTGAAAGCGTAGCATTAACGTTCACTCTTCCCCTTCTGTTAATATAGGAATGAAGATGGAAAATGCAGTCTAGTTCCTTGTCTAATGCAGCCTAAGTATCTAACCAAGAAAATATGTGTTTTTGTCAAATAGAGATTCTAGATATTACCAGGGTTGCCCTTGCTCTTTATTTTCAATTTTCTCCTTTCATAAATAACTCATTCTTTTTTTTTTTTTTAGCTTTAGATGTTAATAAAAATAAGAGAAGCAACAACTGTGCAGTCCATTCCTGTTTATGGGAGTGCTTTCACACACATGATTTAACTTTACTCTTACAAAAACTTGTGAGGTGTTTATTACCACTTATTTCAACGGCTATATAATATTTATTTCAGCATTATCTTATAATGGGCGCTGAAATAATTTATAATTTTTTGTTATTATGATGAAATCTGTGAAGCATTCAGCATGTTCTCAATAATTGTGGAATGAATGAATGAGCATACTCTGTGAACTCATTTTTAATCCAAGATCACTTGTTAAACCTAAATGAAAGTATCCTTTTCTAAGTTAGCTGAAGGCATTGACATAGAAAAAAAATATATGAGTTTAAAAAATAAGTCATACTGCCCTGGCCAGGTGGCTCAGTTGGTTGGAGCATACAGGAGGCAACCAATTGATGTTCCTCTCTATCTCTTTTCCAAACATGGCCATCCTAATGGGTGTAAAGTTGTATTTCATTTTGTTGTGTGCGTTTTTCTTTTCTTTTTTTTTTTCATTGTGGTTTTAATTTGCATTTCCCTAATGACTAATGAGGGTGAGCATCTTTTAATATGCTGGCTTGCCATTTGCATCTTCTCCTTTGGAGAAATGTCTGCTCAGATTCTTTACCCATTTTATTTTATTTTTTAAAAATATATTTGTATTGATTTTGGAGAGGAAGGGAGAGGGAGAGAAAGAGAAACAATAATGAGAGGGACTCATCCATCTTGGCTGCCTCCTGCACGCCCCCTACTGGGGATCAAGTCTACAACTCATTCATGTGCACTGACCAGGAACTAAACCATGACCTCCAGGTTCACAGGTCAATGCTCAACCTCTGAGACACACCAGCCAGGCTAACCATTTTAAAATTGAATTGTCTTTGTTGTTGAGTTGTAAATGTTCTTTATATATTCTGGACCCTTATCCAATATATGATTTGAAAATAATTTCTCCAGTCCTGTGGGTTGTTTCTTCACTCTCTTGGTAGAATTCTTTGATGCACAAATGTTTTTAATTTTGATTCCTATATTTTTTTAATGTGTCACTGAAGATGTCTTTGAGTGTTATGCAACTAAACCCTATTTTCTCCTAAGCCTTGTGGTTTTCATTGCACAATTTTGCATAGCATGGCGGTTTTTAGGCACACATACGTCTCCTTAGAGCAGAACTGGGAAGAGACCCAGTGGCGGGAAAGCTTGGCTCATTTGGATAATTGGAAGGGGTACAGCTCTTACTGTGTGTCAGGCAGTGCTGGAAGCACCAGCCACACCCACTAACTCAGGAATCCTCAGGCTGACACTTCGAGGAAGGTCCTATTGAAAAATTTGTAGATCAGAAATTGAGGTACAAAGATTTGAAGGAATCTTTTCAAAGTCACAGAGGGGTAATTGGTAGAAATCGTATGGGAGCCCAAGCTGCCTCAGAGAGCATGCTCTTCACTACACCCCAGCACCGAGACTGTTTTCTTTCACTTTTCCTTCTTGCTCTTAAGATTGTGATGCTGGGGAGTATGTGTGTGTAGGAGTGGGGGGGA
>NW_006293778.1:1598059-1605038 GCF_000327345.1 Myotis davidii | reverse complement strand
AAAAAGAACAACTCTTCTACTTTTGCTGTCTCTTCCCATATTATTTGTACTTATTTTCCAATTCTGCCTGAAAGAAATCATTGATAAATCACATGTATGGGAGAAGAGGCTGCTTAGCTTAGTACTTAGGAATGACGGCTTGGGGGTGGGTGGAGGGGGGGTGGGAGGGGATTAAAAGAACAAAACTTCTACTTTTGCTGTCTCTTCCCATATTATTTGTACTTATTTTCCAATTCTGCCTGAAAGAAATCATTGATAAATCACATGTATGGGAGAAGAGGCTGCTTAGCTTAGTACTTAGGAATCAGACGGCTTGGATGGTTTTAACACTTGGTACCTGTATACCTGTTTTTCAGCCTTAGTTTCCTTTTCTATCACTTAGTTGTTTACCAATCCTTGGTAACTTTTCTTGGATGTGCAATATGAATCTCCAATCAAAACAGAGCTCCTGATTCCTAGCCTCTCCCTCAATCCACATGCAAAACCCAGTCCCAACAGCTTCCTCGCCAAGCCTTCTTCAATCAACACCACCAAGTTCTGTCCCGATGCTAAGCCAGAACATCAGGGTCAGCCTTGATTACTACATTTCCATGACCTCTCCCTAGCTCCACATGCTTTCAATTCATCACCCAGGCCTTTTGATTTGACCTCCAGATGACATCTCTGATATGTCTACTTCTCGCCATCTCTCTCCTTTGCTCTCTTACCCCCAGTCTAAGTAATCATTATCTTTGGTCTAGAATCCTGGGATAACTCCTTCCTCTGTTTCCTGATTTCTCTCTAACCCATTCTCTATATGGACTAAAGTAAATGTCTTAAAATTTTATCCTGATCATGCCAACTCCCCTGCTTAAACCACTTCAGACTTCTAGCTCAGAGTGAAACCTAAACTCCTTACTGTACCCTAGAGGTTCCTATATACTGGGGCCTATTTTTCTAACTTTACTTCATACCACGCAACCCTGCTCACTATGCAACAATTGGTCTTATTTTTGTTCCTTGAACAGGCCAGTTGCTTTCTCTCTTCTGCTCTTCTCATTTTTCAGATCTCAGCTCACATTCTATCTTTTCAGATAGGATCCTCCTAATCTTCCTAGGGAGAGAGGGAGGATTGCCTCCCCGAGGCAGGCTCAGTCTGTTTACTAGTAAGTCCTTCATGGCAATGATCTCAACATGTAATTATCTTACTTATTTACTTGTTTTTGTTTATCAGCCCCCTTATTTGTTTTCTGTCTCCTACATTGTGACTTTGTCTAACTTAGTCATCACTATATCCTGAGAGCTTGAAATAAGGTGATCCCCAATGAGTGCATGAATAGATGAATGAGTGAATGAATGACTGTCTTAACTCATATTTTAAAAATATTTTTTATTGATTTCAGAGAGGAAGGGAGAAGGAGAGAGATAGAAACATCAATGATGAGAGAGAATCATTGATCAGCTGCATCCTGCACACCCCACACTAGGGATGGAGATCACAACCCAGGCATGTGCCCTGACCAGGAATTGAACCATGACCTCCTGGTTCATAGGTCAATGCTCAACCACTGAGCCATGCCAGCTGGGCTGGATATGTTTAATGGGGTAAATAATTTAAAGAATAGTCTGTACTAGTAAGTTCTAGCCAGGGTAAAATGTGATGCTGTTAGACATGGAAGTATGATTACAGTCCAATGTCCACCCTCAGCCTCCCCATTATAGATAGGTACTTATACTCCCCGAGAGGAAGGAATTGTCTATACAGATAGTTGATGAAAGAACAAAGACTAGAGCCCAAGACACCTGAGTTTTGTCTGGTGCTCTTTTATCTATCAGTGCTTCCCGATCTGTGGTTAATCCAGATCTTTAAACAGATTTTTTTCTGGGGGCGAGTTTGGGGTGGAAGGGGTCAATGGGGGAAAAAGGAAGAAGGACACCTGTAATACTTTCAACAACAAAGATAAATTTTAAAAAATGATTTTTTCCTAATCCTTAGTTGATTTGTACTTTTATAAAATAAAATAAACATGAATTATTAGGAAAATATTGCTTTAAAAAGGAAAGCTTAATTTATTATTAAATATAAACTTACACTGTTGGATTGCTGTAAATGTCTCTAAAGGCTTACTCCACATTTTTATACTTGTGGCTAACAAGTAGCTATCAGATCGCAAACCAGCACTGGCCCCCAGACCAATAGTGAGGTCTCTGGTCCACACAAGTCTGAAGGAGAAGTGGATCTGAGTTTACAAGGGTTATGAGACTAAACAAAGTTGAGTTTAGCTCAATTGGGCTACCAAAGAGAATGATGCCACTCTTTTATTTTATATTTTAAATATGTTTTTATTGATTTCAGAGAGGGAGAGAGAGATAGAAACATTGAGTAGGGATTGAGCCTGCAACCCGGGCATGTGCCCTGACTGGGAATTGAACCAGCAACCTCCTGGTTCATGGACCAATGCTCAACGAGCTGAGCCACACAGGCTGGGCACCAATTAGTATTTTAATCTCTAATAAAGTATCCTTTGCACTGCTCCCTCTAGCGCACGGGAGGTCTTACTATCACAAATGGACTGAAAGGAGCCCCTTGAAGGATTTTCTTCATAAAGAAAAAAAATCCCAGTAAACCCTGCCAGAGCAGTTAGTGACCATCCTAAATTTTAGTGCCTAGGTTATTGGAAATGTTCCATATATGGCCTGGCAGTTTGGCAGGCTTCTCAGTTCAATATTCCTGCCTGCCAAGAGAAAGACAGGTATGACTCTTTGCTTGCTCATTCTAGCCCTCTGTAAGGAAGTAAAAAAAAAAAAAAAAAAAAAAAAAAAAAAAAAAAAGCATCTCAAACTATAACGTTTGAATTTCAGTGACTTTAAGAACAGAAGGCATAAATTCTAAGCTAAATGCACTTACACAATCCAAGGTATACTTGCATAATCTGCTGGAGGAAACAGCAGAGTGACATTTGCACCTAATCCTTCATGGGGCTGTGACTAAGACTGCAAACAGCAGAGGGAAAGCACATGGTTGCCTGGTACTTGGGGGCAAATGAAAGTTATTTGGTAGGTAAGGGGCACTTGTAATAATAACACTTCCCCCCCCCCCCCCCCGTATAGTCCTCAAATAGAGACACAATAATAACCCAATTGATGGCAGAGCTGGGGTGCAAGGAATAGGACCCAGGGCTTTAGAGGAGATGTAAGGTGATGGGAGGAGCAAGAAGTTAAGGGGCAGAATGTCACCAGGACACAAAACCATGTGGATCTGGCAGAATAGGGTTGTGCTTATTTTACACAAGTGACGCTGAGGCTTCTGTACTGGCATCCTGTCACATCTTATATGTGGTATTTCCTTGTTCCTCATTCAGATGAGAAAGGAGGAGGGCAGTGGCCCCTGTGCAACTCAGCAATGTGAAAAGCAGATGTTAGCAGCTCATCATACTGGTATCCTCATTCTGCCTTTAGCCATTTCAATTCCAACTGCTCCGTCTTCTTGCTGCTCTCGGGAATGCCCATGTGCTTTAATGTAGAATGATGACATCGGGGGACAAGCATTAAGATTTTGGCTTTCTTGGCGTTTACCATTAGTGTCCTTTAGGACTCTAATATTTGTGTATTTCTTGTGTAAACCCAAGCTAGCTGTCACTCACCAACTATTTTGACTGGAAGAAACCCCATAGGGACTCCTTGTCTGCCATTCCAGGCACACCTGAATGGATTGGGTCATCATCATTTTTTTGATCCTCCCCAATCTACGCCACCAAATACAATGCTCTCACACCAAACACCCCTCCCCCACCCCCCTCTACCTACGTGGTTATCCAAGACAGAAACGACACAGGGGACACCATGTCTACTTCCTTTTCTTCATTCTGTCTCCATACCCATGTTCAATCAATCACAGTCTTATTGACTTATCCTTTATATGTTTTTGATTGCTACTACCTGATTTCTTTCCTTCATTATATCTTGCCTGAACTATTACACTTCCTCCCCCCACCTCCCATCCCCACACACCTGTTTCACCACCTCCATTCTTCTCCCCCTCAGATCCACCATTTTCATAGTCACCAGAAAAACCATCTAAAGCAATAGCTCTGCCCTAGCTGGTTTGGCTCAGTGGATAGAGTGTTGGCCTGTGGACTGTAGGGTCCCGAGTTTGATTCTGGTGAAGGGCACATGCCCGGGTGGTGGGTTCGACCCCCAGTAGGGAGAGTGCAGGAGACAGCCGATCAATGATTGTCTCTCATCGTTGACGTTTCTATCTCTCTCTTCCTCTCCCTTTCTTTCTGGAATCAATAAACATATATTTAAAAAACAAAATGAAATAAAGCAACAGCTCTGACCACGTTGCTCTCACAATTAAAAACTGTCCAACAGCTCCTCAGAGTTAGGAGAATAGGGCCCTGGGTTTCGCATGGTGATGAAGCTTCCTTAGATCTGTGTTCTGCTCACCTCTGTAGAGCCTTCTCTCTAGACTCTTTGCTGATGCTCTGTGACACAGGGGACCTGGAACTGCCTGGTGCGCCTGCTACTCTACCCCTCCTTTGCGTATCTTATCCCCTTCCTGCCAGCCTGCTTTGGCTCATGTGTTGTTCCTAACACCCCTAGACTGGGTGTGGGAGCTCTATGTTCCGCTATTTTATATATATCTTTGTTTTTTATCCTCGCCTGAGGATATTTTTCCATTGATTTTTAGAGACAGTGGAAGAGAGAGAGAAATATCAATGTGAGAGAAATGCATTGATTGGTTGCCTCTTGCACGAGTCCCAAGCAGGGCCCTGGCTGGGGAGGAGCCTACAACGGAGGTATGTGCCGTTGACTGGGATCAAACCTGGGCCCCTTCAGTCCATAGGCCGACGCTCTATCCACTAGCCAAACCAGCTAGGGCCCTCTAATATATTTTAAAGAAATTATTTGTACAGAGTTCATCTATCTGGTAGGCTGTGAAGTCCTTGAGGGCAGAGTTTGTGTTTTCTTTAACTCTGTGTCCTTAGAGCATTGTTTAATATTCAATGCTTACTAGGTTCTCAAGTAGTATTCACTGATGTGAGTGGAATTCCTGTTTTTCCTCATTTCCTTATTTTATGTTTATTCCTTTGCATGAGCCAAGTAAACCAATATATATATATATAATTTGCTTGTAAGAAATGATGGTAAAGAGGAGAAGCAGTTGTAGTGAAAATAGTATGTGTGTGGGGCGGGGGGAAGGAGGGGAGGGTTAGGGGGTAGGGATGCTGACAGAATGAGTTTACAGGGAATCTGTGTGCCCTTAATAAATTTAGATGTCATCAGAGACTTCAATTATTCTGTGTTGTTATTTGGGTTTATTAGTAACAAGTAACAATTATATAATATTTAAAAAGTATTTTCTCTTTATTATCTCATTTGAGTTTCACAATAGCTACATAATGTCACTCTCCTCATTTTAGAGATGAGGAAACAGAAAGATTAAATGCTTTGCCCAACAACATTTAGCCAGTTGGCTGAGTACCAGTCTAACGTAAGATCTAATGCTTTTACTGCTCCATGATACTGAAACCTCTTTACAGTTGAGGCTAGAATGATGAGACCCCTGCCACTTGGCATGTAGAAAAATCATAGGGAATTGAAGTGAGGGAATATTTTTGTCTTGTTCTTTTTTTTTTTTTTTTGACTGGTAATAACAAAGGGAGACCTTAACAGAATGCATTTATAGATTACCTCGGATGGTGTTTGGGACATGGTCATCGCCTAGCAAATGACATCTCCATATAAATTTTATTTTTTTATTATTATTATTTTTTAAAATATATTTTATTGATTTTTTACAGAGAGGAAAGGAGCGAGATAGAGATAGAGAGTTAGAAACATCGATCAGCTGCCTCCTGCACATCCCCCACTGGGGAAGTGCACGCAACCCAGGTACATGCCCTTGACCGGAATCGAACCTGGGACCTTTCAGTCCGCAGGCCGACGCTCTATCCACTGAGCCAAACCGGTTTTGGCTCCATATAAATTTTAGAATAGAGTTGACCCATGAACAACTTGGTTTGAACTGCATGGGTCCGCTTATACATGGATTTTTTTCAGTAAATACTATAAATGTAATTTTCTTACGCTTTCCTTAATAAAATTTTATTTAACTTACTTTATTGTAAGAATATGGTACATAATACATATAACATATGCAATATGTATTAATTGCATCATCCTGTCCACCAAAAGGTTGTGGGTTTGATTCCCAATCTGGCCCTTGAGACTTTCTTTTTGACTCATGGATTATGTAGTATGTGGATGTGTGTTGTGTAGTTTCTAAGTGTTTGGAGATTTTCCTGTTATAGTTCTGTTATTGATTTGCAGTTTGATTACATTTTGGTTGGAGAACACACTTGAAACATAATTGTTTTAATTATTTAAAAATGTGGATTTTTTTTTTTAGGCCCAGGATATGGCCTACTTGGTATGGGCATAAGAAAAAAAATGTATTTTGCTGTTGTTGGGTGGAGTATTCTATAAATGATGATTAGAAACTGTTAGCTGATGGTGTTGTTGAGGTCTTCTGTGTCTTTGCTGACTTTCTGTATATCAGTTGTTGAGAGAGAGGGTGTTGAAGTCTCCAACTATAATTGCAAATTTGTCTATTTCACTTTTCAGTTTTATCAGTTTTGCCTCATATATTTTGCAGCTCTGTTGTTTCGTGATATACATTTAGGATTGCTATCCTTTCTTAATGGATTGAGCCTTTATCATTATATAATGCTAGTACCCTGGTGCACGGATTTGTGCACATTGAAAGGAAATAAATTAGAAGGTGGCCGGCAGGGCAGGACTGGGTGAGATGGGCTGGACACGCCCTGGAGCCAACCTCCCATGGTCCCTCCCTAGCTGGCTGCACCTGGGGCGGTGCTGTGGCTCGAAGGGCGTCTGCAGAGTGAGTGGGGTCCTTCCGGCAGATGGGGTCCCTCGGCCTGGCCTGTGGGGATTGGGCCAAAACTGGCTCTCTGACATCCGCCGAGGGGTCCCG
>NW_006293778.1:1595395-1597345 GCF_000327345.1 Myotis davidii | reverse complement strand
TTCTCTTTCAGTGCCTCCTTGAGCAGAGGCCAGGGCGGGCTAAAAGCAGGTATCTGGGATTTATTTATCTTCTATAATTGAAACTTTGTAGCCTTGAGTGGAACCCAGGGCGGGCCAGGGTGGGCAGGAAGTTTGGCTTCCTCCATTGCCAGGGGCAACCCAAGCCTCCTGCTCGCTCCAGCTTCTTGGCCTCTGCCATCTTCGTTGGGTTAATTTGCATACTCAGTCCTGATTGGCTGGTGGGGTGTGGCATATGGGTGTAGCAGAGGTATGGTCAATTTCCATGTTTCTCTTTTATTAGACAGGATAGCTCTCTGTCTGTGGTAATTTTTTTACTCTGAAAACTACTTTATCTGATATTAATATAGCCAATCCTGCTTTCCTATGATTAATGTTTACATCTTATATCTTTCAACCTGGCCATATTATATTTGAAGAGAGTTTCTTATAGACAGCATATAATTGGGTTATGTTTTGTTTGTTTTTTAAAATGTTTTTAAATGTAATTTTATTGATTTCAAAGAGGAAAGAAGAGGGAGTGGGAGAAGGAGAGAGAGAGAGAGAGAGAGAGAGAGAGAGAGAGAGAGAGAGAAAGAAATCAATTTTTTGAGAAGCATCAATGATGAAAGAGTAATTGATTGGCTGCTTCCTGCACACCCCCTGCTGGGGATCTAGCCCACAACCTGGGCATATGCCCTGACCAGGAATCAAACCATGACCTTCTGGTTCATAGGTCCATGCTGGTTCAAGTAGGTTTGATAGTAACAAATTCTCTTAGTTTCTCTGCATCTGAGAATATCTTGATTTTTCTTCATTTCTCAAGGATATTTTTACTGAGCATAGGATTCTAGATTAAGATATTCTTTCAGCTCTTGGAAAGTAGAGTCACTTTCTTCTTGCCTCTATGGTTTCCAGTGAGAAATCTGTTGTCATTCTAATTGTTTTTCCCATATAGGTAAGGCATTATTTTTCACTGGCTGATTTCAATATTTTTTTCTTAGTTTTCAGGAGTTTAATTATGATGTATCCTGACATGTATTTCTTTGGATTTATTCTGTTTGGAGTTTCCTCAGTTTCTTGAACCTATAAATCTATACCTATTCCCAAATATGGTAAGTTTTTAGTCACTCTTTTTGTTTGTTTGTTTTAAATGTTTTTATTGATTTTTTAGAGAGGAAGGGAGAGGTATATATAGAGAGAAGCATCAATAAGAGAAGAACATCACCAATCGGCTGCCTCCTGAATGTCCCGTACTGGGTATTGAGCCCAAAACGTGGGCATGTGCACTGACCAGGAGTTGAACTGGTAACCTCTTGGTTCCTGGGTTGATGCTTAACCACTGAGCCACACTGGCCAGACTAGTCATTATTTCTTGAGTACTTTTAAAAAATATATATTTTTATTGATTTCAGAGAGGAAGGGAGATGGAGAGAGGATAGAAATATCAATGATGAAAGAGAATCATTGATTGGCTGCCTCCTGCATACCCCCTACCGGGATGGAGCCCACACCCCAGGCAGATCAGAATCAAACCCGGGACCCTTCAGCCTGCAGGCCGATGCTCTATCCACTGAGAAAAACCAGCTAGCACTCTCTGAGGACTTTTACAGCCCTGCCTTCTTTCTCCTCTCCTCCTGGAATTACGATACAAATTTTATAAATTTTGGTATGTTCCAAAGGTCTTTAAGGGTCTGTTCTTTTTTTAAATTGTTTTTAAGTCTTTTTTCCTCTCTGTTGTTCAGATTGGCTAATTTCTTTTTTTTTTTTAATAATATTTTTCTATTGATTTTAGAGAGGAAGGGAGAGTGAGAGAGAGATAGAAACATCAATGATGAGAGAGAATCATTGATTGGCTGCCTCCTGCACGCCTCCTACTGGGGATCGAACCCACAACCTGAGCATGTGCCCTTGACCAGAATCAAACCTGGGACCCTTCAATCCACAGGTCAA
>NW_006293778.1:1576547-1595056 GCF_000327345.1 Myotis davidii | reverse complement strand
ATCACTGATCAGCTGCCTCTTGCTCACCCCCCATTGGGGATCGAGCCTGCAACCTGGGCATATGCCCTGACTGGGAATTGGACCAGTGATCTCTCGGTTCCTGGGTCGAGGCTCAACTGCTGAGCTACACCCGGCTGGGCAAATCCTGACTCTTTATTAGGCCTTTCCTGACCCTACCTCGCTGGGGATGGCAAAGAGTACATTGTTACTGCAAGTGGAAATGAAAGATGAAAATACTACCTCCCTACTTGGCCTTCTCTGATATCATCCCAGTGGGGGTGTTGGGGTGCCTCCCTATAGACTCATGAAGATGGAATTCTAGGCTCCCTGCTTTGTTTTTGCTGACCTGGGTAATAGATGGAGCTATAGTTGTTCTTTTTTTCCCTGTGGTGTTTGGCTGGAGTAGAGCAATAGTTGTCTAAAAGTTTTCTGTTTTGCTAGGCTGTCCTTTTCCTGGTTCTTTGGCTAGGGTTTTGTTGGTGTTGTTTTGTCTGTGCCCATTGACATTTCTGGGTTGCCAACTTCATCTGCAAGTCTGGGACAAATGAGGCAAAAAGAAAACCCAGGGAATTCACCAACGTGTTTTCTTTGGGTCCCAAAGTTCCTATCCATCTTTCTTCACTTTTCAGTCTTTTTATGTTTCTTTTATATACAACATCCAGAGTTTTAGTTGTACTTAGCAGAAATAGTAGAAAAAAGTATGCCTACTTTATCTTCCCAGAAGTGGAAAATATTTTTTTAAAAAAAATATTTGAGATAGATCTCCATGTTTTTCAATGAGAATAATTAAGTATAAAGGGAAAAAATAGCAATATGGAAAGGTGGTACAAAAAGGTCCTTGAGTTGGTGAGAGAAAATGAGATTCAGAGGATAGAGGAGGACTTGGTCCTCTTATACAGGATCAAGACACTTCTTCCATTGACACAGGTGGGAAGATAGATAGGTATACTGCCACCAGGTCTAAGAGCCAGGGTTGGGTAAATGAGAGAATTTTTCTACAGTGGGCAGAGGTTTCAATAGAAATTTCTGAGATGATGAAAATGTTCAATATCTACATTATTCAGTATGGTAGTCACAGGACATATGTAGCTAATTAGCACTTATAATGTGGCTACTACAATGGAGGAACTAAAATTTTAATTAAGTTACTTTAAATTTAAACAGCCACAGTTAGCTGGTGGCAACCATATTAAACAACATAGCTCTAGATGGAGGGTGAGCTAAATTCTTTGGTTGAGAGTAAAACTGGGAGCTGAGAGTGTGGGAAAGAAGTTGGAAGTTTGAGAACAGATGACAAGACATAAAAAGGAACCCTCTTGATTTGTGGTCATGACTGGTCAGCTCAGTTGTGTGATTTTCCCCAGCAGAATTCTGCTGCAGGAAAATCCTATCATAAAAACACCGTGACACAAAAGCTGAAAATCCCTTAGAAAGACAAACCCTACAACCTTCTGGTTTTCAGTTGATGAAACAGGTGGTTATAAAAATTAATATCTAAGTCCTAGCCAGTTTGGCTCAGTGGATAGAGTGTCAGCCTGCAAATGGAAGGGTCCTGGGTTTGATTCTGGTCAAGGGCATATACCTCGGTTGCAAGCTTGATCCTGGTCCTGGTCAGAGCCTGTGAGGGAGGCAACCAGTCGATGTGTCTCTCTTATGATGATGTTCCACTCTCTTTGTCTCTCCCCCTCCCTTCTACTCTCTCTAAAAAATCAATGGGAAAATATCCTTGGGTGAGGATTAACAACAACACACATTTTTAAAAGTAAAAAATAAAAATTGATAACTAAAGTTACTGATCCAAGGTATTATGACAACTACCTGGTATCACCACGTCTTTTGGCATTTTGTTCTCTCAAGATTATACTCTTTCTCTAATTTGTCTGCCCCCTTTGGGCACCTTCTATCTGAACAATTCAAGGCCACAAGTAAGTGCTTTAGGATCCTCTGAAATCAGAACCTCTCTGGGACCCAAACTGATCTCAGCAAAGGATGCCATTCCCAATATTATCTATATATATAAGAGCCTAAGCGACCGGCTGACCGGCTGGTAGGTGTGACATGCACTGACCACCAGGGGGAAAACGCTCAACACAGGAGCAGAAACCACAGGCATGGAAACATGGAACAGACTGCTGAATCTCAGAGGGAAGAGGGGAGGAGGGAGGGCGGGAAGATTTTAACCAAAGATCTTATATGCATACTAGAGGATTTGTGCCCTGGTGGGGTCCCTCAGCCTGGCCTGTGGGGATCAGGCCAAAACCAGCTCTCTGACATCCCCTGAGGGGTCCCAGACTGCGAGAGGGTGCAGGCCAGGCTGAGGGACCCCACTGGTGCACAAATATGTGCACCGGGCCTCTAGTTCATGTATGAAATGTAAATGGCCATTTGCTTTCCTTCATGTTAAACCATTTTCCTTTGGCTTCTTTTGTGCCCATGCAGAGTCTTGGTACCTTAACAGGGTGGAAAAACTGCAACCAGGTGAATTACATAAGAAAGCCTAGGGAATAGTAGGACAATTTCTTCAACTGTGTTTTTATAGTTTCTGAAACATATGCAAGATGATTGATTGTGTTCTTTTAATCCCTGCTAATTTGACATGGAGTCTTCCATTATGATTTGGTCTTGTGGGGACTATATACCTGCTGGTACCACTATAGGTCATCTGGACATGCACTGACCACCAACCCTTTGCTTCCATGAGAAAGGATCACAATTGTGTGCCTCTTCTGCCTCTTCTATTTTTTGTCTCCATGTCTAATGTTAATTATTTGAGCAATTTGCTGTGTTTTATGATGAACAAATTATTAGTTCTTAATAAAAAAGGAGAAAAGGGAAATAAATGAACATTTATTGAGATTCTACCATATGACAAGTGCTGTCACGTAAATTACTTATTTATTCAGCAAGTAATATACGCATAATCTGATTCAATGAATGGAGGATACATAGATGATGATAATGAGATCCATGCTTAAAAGGTATTTCTAGTCTACTGAGAGAGACAGATAATGTCTAAGGAGAAATAGCAGAAATAGTAATACCATAAAAAAGCTTAGGAACCTTGTGAGTATTTTTATTCCCATTTTACAGGTTCAGAAAGTGAGGCTATCAGAGGGTAAGTGATGAATTCATGTTTATAGAGTTAGGATAAGGATTTTAACTCATACTAATTCATACCAAACAATCTCCCATTAGGAAAAACAAAAAATCAAGAAACAACCCTGTCAGAAAAGTGCATTTAAAAATTTATTTCAAATAGGCTTAGAATCTAAGATTTAATCAACATACATATACTAGTATTATTAAAACATTTTTGTTGTTATGCTCTAACACACTAGCAGGAAAATTCATCGGCTTCTACTCAGCCAGCATGGCTCAATGGTTGAGAGTCGACTTATGAACCAGAAAGTCACTGCTCGATTCCCAGTCAGGGCACATGCGTGGGTTGCAGGCTCAATCCCTAAAGTGGGGCCTGCAGGAGGCAGCCAATCAATGATTCTCTCTCATCATTGATATTTCTATCTTTCCCTCTCCCTTCCTCTCTGAAATCAATAAAAATAGATTTAAAAAACAACAACAACTCACCAGCTTCAACTCAAACTTTAAAAGACACAACAGTTGGAATCTTGTAAAATGAGTGGCAGGACTGGCTCAGACAGAAAGTCACCGAAATTCACTCCTGGCTTCTGGACATTCCAGCCACGTGAACATGGACTTGCCATGGAACATCTTCTAAACTTGAGATCCCACATCTTTAAGGTAAAGGTAAATAATACCTACTTCACTGGGTGAGGATTATACAAGACTAGAGGCCTGATGCACAAAATTCGTGCATGGGTAGGTTCCATAGGCCTGGCTGGTGATCAGGGGTGATCAGGGGGGCCCCCCTGCTAGCACCCGCCTTGGCTGGTCTGGCACCACCTGCTTGCTGGCCCTAAACCCCCTACAACTCCCCCCCACCCCCCCCGCTGTGGTCACTGGTCACCTCCCGACTGGCTGGACAATTGGGGGGCAGTGCTGACCCCACCCCCGGGCCTGTGGGCTGGGGGCAGCTCCTGCGTTGAGCATCTGCACATCATAGCGACCAGTTGTTCCATCAATCATTCTGCTGTTTGGTTGATTTGCATACTAGGCTTTTATTATATAGGATATGTCTAGTGAAGGAGACACACATTAAATGTCGATGACTTTGAATCAAGGAACTTTATTCTGGCTATTCCCCTAGATTTGATTTTACTTTATTTGATTTGTTTACTTATAAAAAAGATAGTTATGGGATAGGCAGAGGAATGATGCAGTGGGATGGGGAAAGGAATGAGGAGCATTCACATTGGGAAGGGGAGTATGGATTTATAACCTGTACAAGTAAAGTTTTAACTTTTGCAAAGTGGACTCTGCTAGAGGGTGGAGCTCCATGGTGCTTTGCGTCATGGTACCTGGGAAGGACTTCCCAAGGATTTACAGACTTAACAAATTAAAGCCACTGTTATCTCTAATGCCATTCCTAACCAGAGTATCCTACATGGTAATATTAAGCTTTTACGCTTGGAACCACTGGATGAGCTACAAATTGACTTAAATTAGTTGACACCAGGCAATTTTGATTGAACCAAATTGACCCAGCAAAATGCAAAATCATCCTAACAGTGAGGCTGTATGATCATTTCACTTTGGGGGGCCTGAATGCAGTGGGACCCCCTGCCCTGTCTAATGACATCCCCGGTGTGCTGTTCCCAAATTAGTGCCTCCCTGAGTGTAAAGCAGCACTAGGAAGCACTGAATGACTGACCCTAGGAAGCCATCTACAAAGTACTGCCTCCAGAAAGCGATCGCTGCTCAAGGATGCCACGCCAGAGCAAAAACACTTTGGGGGGTGCTAACCTGAGAACACGAAAAGTCTCCACAAAGCTTAGGGAAAGCCACCGATCTGCCCAGATCTTGTCATTTGGGCCCAGGTAAGCATGGCCTTGAGAAGGGAAGCACTGAATGCACACTTTCTCCATCCTGGTACTCGGATGATTTGTGTGCTGGAAAATTTGCATCCATGGCAATGCCCTGTGTGGGACCTGACCTCTCCATCCCAGTTGACTATGGGAGGAAGGCAAAGGAGGCGGAGGGGGTGTTGGTGCATTTATTTGCATTTGCCATTTTTATTTGCTTCGGGGACATTAGACTGCAGGCCTCCTTAAGCATGAACTGTTTGTTAAAGTCTGGTGCTGGCTTTTGTGGACTGGTCTAGCCAAGAGTTGTTTTAGCCCAAATGGGAGATGGGGGTGGGGCTGGGGTGGGGTAAGACATCTGCGGAGCCCAACAACCGTTACCAAGGCCTACCCAGGCTCTGCCTCTACCTGCCAAACAGTAAACAAAGCCCCTGGGAGAACTCGGGGGAGCTGAACACCTTGGTCAAACACTAAGCAAACCACCACCAGGTGTGCTTGCAGAACAGACTCTCCATCAGCGTCCTGTCATGCAGAAAATGTTTATCCAATTTGTCAAGATAATCTTTCCTCAAATAAGCCTTGGGTCTGCTCCTTGGAACAGCCTGAATTTAGTCGGTATAATGTAACTCAATTTTTTTTCACCCATTTTTTGTTTAATCGCTGTGTCAACTTTTCGCTGGCTTTAAGCAAACTGAAAGTAATTATATCATTCTTAAGTGAGTAATCTTTTGACTGGGTTAGCTGACTTGTGAGTTACTCTAAAATTCTTCTAAACTGTGCAGTCCCTTTCCAAACACATTTTCTTAGATGTTTCACAAAGTTTGGCTCATTGATGACCCACGGATGTGTTTATTCTGTCACGTTTTGTGGCTACGTTATGACTATATTACGACATTTGAGAAGTTGAATGTAGAAATTTGAGAGAGGGGGGAAAAAGGTAACTTCACCCACTAATTTAGGTATTTCTTGGAAATCTTACAGTCATTGTAAATAACTCGCCGCGTCAAGCACGAAGGACGTTTGATCAGTGCTTTGAATCATGGTGTAATATTAAAGGCTGGGCTTGAGGCACTTAAAAGCATTCACTTCTTTCACTTCATTATATAATTTCTTTGCTATTTGAAATCCTGTGTGATATTGTTTTCTTTAAAAAACAGAAACACGCAAGGTTACCACATTTTTCTTGGTTCTACTCATTGATGTACTCCCACAGAACTCATGATATATTTAAAAATAGAAATCTCAGCCATCTGGCCATTTGATGGTTTCTATTTTTGTTTCTCTTTGCATTCACAAACTCTGTTGAGTCTGAAATTCCCCATGTTCTGCCCTATGTGTAATTGTGTGTATGTACACCAGTGACAGAGGGGACTTGAAAGCTCATCTAATCATCCCCTTTGTTTTATATCTGAGAAAACTGAGGCCTAGAGGTGGACAGAGATCTGTCCAAGGTCACTTAGCTAAGTAGTAGCAGAATTCCCTTTAGAACCCAATTCTCATTAGTTTTTCTAATGCTCTATCCACTTTCACAACACCACACAAAACTATAAAGATAATTGTATGACTTTCACAAATGTACATTTTTATTATATTCATTATACATTTATCACTTTTGTTATATATATATTTTATTTGTTTGTGTGTTTATTTTAGAGAGAGAGGAAGGGAGAGGGAGAGAGAGATAGAAGCATCAATGAAGAGCTGCCTCCTGCATACCCCTATTTGGGATTGAGCCCTGCAACCCAGGCATGTGCCCTGACCAGGAATCTTACCCATGATCTCTTGGTATATGGAATGACACTCCATCCACTGAGCCACACCAGCCAGGCATCACTTTTGTTATTTATAGGATTGTGTTTATAAGCAAAATTTAAGTCCTTTGTTGTGCTTCAATGGCCAAAGAAAAGATTTCCTCACTCCTCAGGTACCAGTGACCCTCAAACGTTATTGCACACATGAATAAGCTGGTTAAAAAGGCAGATTCCTCAAGCGAATGAGAAGAAAAGTCACAGAGAAGACAATATTTGCAAAAAACACATCTGATACAGGAGTGTTATCCAGAATACACAATAACTCTTAAAACTCAACAATAAAAGAATGAACAGTCCATCAAAATACGGTAAAAAAAACAAAAAAAAACCCCACCTGGATAGACACCTCACAAAAGAAAATAAACAGATGTTAAGTAAGTATATGAAAAGGTGTTCAACATCATATGTCATTAGGGAGTTGCAAATTAAAACAAGATACCTCTATGTATATACATACAAGAATAGCCAAAATTTGAAACAGTAACAACACCAAATTCTGGCAAGGATGGGAAACAACAGGAACTCTGAGTCATTGTTGATAGAAATGCAAAATGGTACAACCATTTTGGAACATAGTTTGGCAGTTTCTTACAAAAGTAAACATACTCTTCCCATATGATTCAGCAATTACGCTTCTTCATATTTATGCAAATGAATTAAAAATTTGTTCATACAGAACCTACACATTGGTGTGGTTTTTTTTTTTTAAAAAAAATACATATATAGTATATTTGTTGATTTTGGAGAGGAAGGGAGAGGGAAAAAAACATCAATGATGAGAATCATTGATCAGCTGCCTCCTGCATGCCCCCCACTGGGAGCCAAGCTCCCAGCAACCAGGGCATGTGCCCTGACTGGGAATCAAACCAGGACCTCTTGGTTCAATCACTGAGCCACATCAGCAGGATGTTTTGAGTAGTTTTATTTATAACTAGAGAACAAGTGCACAAAATTCGTGCATGGGGGAGGGGAGGCGGGGAGTTCCCTCAGCCCAGCCTGCGCCCTCTAGTAGTCTGGGATCCCTCAGGGGATGTCCAACAGCTAACAGTCAGACATCCCTCTTGCAGTACGGGACCCCTCACTCCTTATTGCCCATTCGCTTCTCCTTACTGCCCTGCTCGCTGTTCCTTAGAGCTGCTGCAGAGGCGGGAGAGGCTCCTGCCACCACCGCTGCACTCGCACTCGCCAGTCATGAGCTTGGCTTCTGGCTGAGTGGCGCTTCCCCTTTGGGAGACCACTGACCACCAGGGGGCAGCTCCTGCATTAAGCCTCTATCCCCTCGTGGTCAATGCGCATCATAGCGACTGGTCGTTCCACTGGTCATTCTGCCCTTTGGGCAATTTGCATATTAGGGTTTTATTGTATAGGATTTTTAAAACTTTGAAGCAACCAAAATGTCCTTTAGTAGGTGAATAAATGAACTGTTGTAAATCCACCCAATAGAATATTATTTAGTGCTAAAAAGAAATGACTGCCCTAGCCTGTTTTGCGCAGTGGATAGAGCATCGGCCTATGAAATGCAGGGTCCCAGCTTCAATTCTGTTCAAGGGCACATGCCTGGGTTGCGGGCTCAATCCCCAGTAGGGGGCATGGAGGAGGCAGTCAATTGATGATGCTCTCTCACCATTGATGCTTCTATCTCTCTCCCCATCTCCCTTCCTCTCTACATGCCCTTGACTGGAATTGAACCTGGGACCCTTGAGTCTGCAGGCCGACACTCTATCCACCAAGCCAAACCGGCTAGGGCTCTTTGCTCAATTTTGCTGTGAACCTTAAAACTAGTTTAAAATATAAAGTTTATTAATTAAAAAGCAAAAGGCAGATTCCTGCTCTGCTCCACCTCACCACTCCACCTCTTCATCTTTCTAACCCCATCCCCACCCACCCTATTTCCCCCTTTCAGCTCCTACCCTCCCTACCCCCCAATGCTGACTTGCCTATTCTGAAGCAAGGCCCTGGGATCTGCATTTTTTTTAGCAATTCTGAGGAGGGACTTTCAAAAATTCTGGTCTCTATCCTCAAGTCTGCTGAGGACGGCAACACACTGTTCAGCCTGAAGACAATGCTTGCTTTCAATATGCATTTGCTAACATACCACCTACTAAAGTGAACTTCAACTTGGGAATCCCTACTTTACAATTGAGGTTAAAACAGAGGTCAAACTGTTCTGGAAGGAGGCTTCATGTCAAACATGGCTGCAGGGTGGTTATTGCTCTTTCTGCTGGAGGTAAGGACTTGGGGGGTAGGGAGGGGAGGGTGTAGCTTTTCCACCAACCAGGTTGTACAGGCTTCCCAGGTTGGCTGCACCAGATTCCAACCTTTGCTTTCCTGTCTTGTGATAAGAGAACAAAGCCTCCAACTGAGGATTTGCCTGCTGAGAGTGGGTGAGAGCAAAGTATTCTTCAAAGAGCTTGGTCCTAATCAGGGGCTGAGAAGTGCTCTCGGCCAGCTGCAGGCCAACGTCAAGGCAAGTAGGAAATTGTGCATCACCTGGAGAATTAGAGATTTCTTTGCATTTCTTGGCAGTTCTGAGTCATATCTTGGAGCACTGTTGCTTACTGCGTGCAAGACACTCTCCTAGGTGGCGGGAAGACATCAGGAAACAAAATCCTTGACCTGATGGAGTTTATGTTCCATCTGTAAATGTTAGCATTTATATGGTGCCTACTATGTGCTTGGCACTTTCCTAAGCCCATTCCATGTCCTAATTCATTCAACTCTCACAGCGCTACAAGTTGGGAGGTATTACAGTCCCTGTTTACAGATGCAGAAACTGATGCACAGAGGGTAAGGAAATTTGCCCAATGTCACAGGAGTCCTGATCTGTGATTGGTGCCGCCACAGGCATTACTTTCCTTTGTGTCCTTGGGCCCAAAGTGCTCTACCTCAGCAGCATTAAATGATTCAGAAGAAGGAAAGGGGACTAACGCTGATCAAATATAGGCCATGTGCCAGGGACTTTGTACTCCTGACCTTATTCATCCTCACAGCAACCTGGGTGAAAAGTTGCAGAGCTGGCGGGAGGTGGAGTTCTGATTCCAGCGGCTGTCTGTGCAGTGCTGGGAAAATGTGTGTGATTGACCTAATGCAATTCACCGCCCCTACTAGAGAGAAAGGGCAAAACACTTGAGTAGTGTTCTTAGCGCAGAGTGCACTGATGGCCTTCAGAGGTCTGTGAATGACTTTAAATTGTACTAAAGTGAATATGCTGGGAGCAGGGTCTTTGCATGATCTTACAGTGTCTCCTCAGGGATTGTGATGGCTGCCAGGGGGCCATAGAGCACAGAAATATACAGTGGAGATGTTGGGAAACACCCTTACGAGGACATCAAAACGGACTTCACCCATGGGGAACAGACGGACATATGTGTGAAGGACATGGCATCCCGCTACATACGTGGCCAGCCTCCATCTTATCACAAAGAAACCTGAGACAAACACAAGTGAAGGGTGTTCTACTTAATGAAAAGAAAAAAAATGAGGGGTCTTTATTTTTTTTTAATGTCAATATCAAAATAAGACAAAGTGTGTAGAAATGTTGCAGATTAAAGGAGGTTAAGAGACGTGACAATTAAACGCACCTCCTATCTCTAGACTGAATACTGTGCTGGAGGAAAAACAATGCTGTAAAAGATAATGTTAGAGCAATTGGCAAAATTGAAATAGGAATGGTGGGTTAGGTAAAAATATCCAAGTTTAGGATGTTGATTACTGTACTGTGATTACATAACAGAATATCCCTATTCTTGGGAAGTAGACACTTAAGTATTCAGGGGTAAATGGGTTTGGTTATGTTATTATGTTACTAACCCTTAAATTGTTCAGGAATATATATATATGTACACACACACACACACACACCCACTGAGGGGCCAGATTATTGTGACCAACCCATCAGTACTTCACTGACACTTCCAAAAATACTGAATATTGAAAACTTCCTAAGCAAATACTCTCAAGGTTTTATTATTATTATTATTTGCATAACTAATTCATTTCATTGTACTGATGGGGTGATCATGATAATCTGGCCAGTCATAATAATCTGGCCACTCAGCATATATATAATTAAAAAATACACACACATGTACAGAATGAATAAGCTAAGAGGGATCAAATGATAAAACAAATGGTGTTAATAGGTGAATTTGAGTAAAAGGTAGATGGATGTTTCTTATATTATTAAATTTTTCAACTTTTCAGAAGTTTAAAATTGCATTGCCAAATAAGTTAAAAAATTGTGCATAAATATTTGTCTGGACGTATACATGGACATTTTTATGGGGAAAGGGTTTATAAGTTTCCCGAGTTTTTCATAAGGGTCCATGACAGAAAAAAGTGGTCCAGACATAGTATATTGATTTGTGAAGAATAGTTATCCTTCACTGGGAAGAAGTTTGTCCTTTAAGAGGAAGAAGAGTGTTATTGTCAACTTGTGGATTCCAATTTCCAAGAATCACATCTGCTTTTCACCTTAGCGGTATCTGGAATGATTAGTCTACAGCGCCTGGCTGACCTCCACTCTTGGTTCATTGGGCATTCATTGAGAACTTGCTCTGTAGCATATATTATGCCACAGATACACAAAGATAAAACAGATGTAACTGCTAGTGATTCTTTGTTCTTTAAATGCATCCCCTGATTTTAGTTAGAAAGTGCTGATGTCCCAAAGCAGGGGTGAATACTGTGATTACATAAGAGAATATCCCTTTTGCAGGATGAGGAGTTCTGCAAAGGGGAGTGTGTGAGTGTGTGTGTGTGTGTGTGTGTGTAAAGTGGGCAAAATGTGCCAATGGGAGGATTCTCCCTTTGAGGTGGTACCTGGCATATGCTAGAGAGAACTTAGAGGTAAGGTTGGCAACAAAGAACACTGAACGTCTGGCGAAGGAATTTGGATCTAATTTACTAGAAACTAGGGTGACACTGGATTTTTGAGCTGGAATGATGCTTTATGGACCCAGTATCGATGTGGAGGTGAGACTGGATGCAGGGAGGAGGCAGAAAAGGGAAACAAGGTCTGAGTCTTGGGTACCTGAAGTGCTGGCAGAATGCAGGAAGGCAGAAGCCATGGTTCCCCTGAGGGAAGGACCCAGGTTCCTACTAAAGGGAGGATGTGTAGAGGTGAGGGCTTAGCAGACATCAAAAACCCCTCTTCATCCTGAAGATCAAAGCAGGCTGGACCCTGGGCAGAGACGGGGGAGGAATTCTCCCTCCTTCCCCACCACAAATCTGTGCCACCCTGGTGAGCATACCTGGCAGAGGACAGGGACATTTGGGTGGGGATACTCGAAGGCAGTGCTGAGGCTTGTTTCCCGCCCCAGGCACTGGGTGACGTTACAGCATCCCTAGAGTACGTCTCTGTTTGAAGGATTCTGAAGGCTGCCAAAATCTGAGAGCCCACAGAGCCAACCCTTTCGGTGTTCAGCTGTCACTGCCCCCTGATTATTCATGAACACTCCACATGGCACACCTGTAAGCTTGCTCCTTTACCATGGAAATAAAAACACAGCTCCAGCCATCCAGGAGAAAGATAATGCCAGCTCACCAGATGCACCCAGGCCTTTTATTTCGAGAAGCAGTTAAGGAGTGTTGAACCTATGCTCTCACTTCTGAGTGTTCCCAGAGTAGGGCTGGGTGGGAACACTTCACATTCTCCCTGATGCTCAGACCCTGTGTAAGTTCCCATTTCCCTTCCTGTGAAGGAAGGGCCCATCCGCCCGTTCTCGGACCTCCTGCCACAGACCATAAGGAATGTCTTCTGAGTTAGAATTTTAGAACTGAAACAGACTTTAGAGGTCACTTACTTCAATTCTCTCCTTGTACAAATGACGAAATGAAGGTCCCTAGAAGTTGGGTTACTCATCCAAGGTCATCTGGACAGGGCAAAGTACAACCAGAATCCAGATCTGACTTTCTATCCCGGGTTAACCAGTTGCAGGCGCACAAAAAGTTTCTTATGAGTCTGATGGTGTGGCTCAGTGGTTGAGCATCGACCTATGAACCAGTAGGTCATGGTTCGATTCCTGGTCAGGGCACATACCTGGGTTGTGGGCTTGATTGCCATTGTGAGGTGCTCAAGAGGCAGTTGATCAATGATTCTCTCTCATCATTGATGTTTCTATCTTTCTCTCTCCCTTCCTCTCTGAAATCAATAAAAATTTTTTTTTTAAGTTTCTTATAATTTCTTAGAGCTCATCTTTTCTCCTGGAATTGTCTATAAAGGTGGTCTCATGTGCAGCAGATTCTTGGGGTGATTTGCCAAGGTGCTGCCCCAGTAGAGTTAGAAAACTAATCGGGGCAGGATGTTTAAGTGTGATGACCCGGCTTGAATCTCCAAAAGCTTTAAAGGAAATGGAAACATCTGATATTTTACAAGACCTGAAACAGGTGTCTAGTTTGTTCTCAAGATCTTTCCAGAGCAAGCCATAATGTGTCCTGAAAGAGAAGAGAAAATCATAAAGTTCAAAGCAGATTAGATAGTTGAGATTAGTTTTTTGTGATCTTGCAATATTTTCATTTATTCCCAAATCATATAACACTGAGCATGTTGAGCAATCAGGAGAAAATCACATGCAAACAGAGTCTAAGTACTGATAAGAATCCTAAAAGTAAACAATGAATTCCTACTAATGGCTAAGTCACTAAGGTAAGATCCAGTCTAAATACACACCCTTAGTTAAATAGGGTTTCATTAGCTCAAGTTACAGTGGCTCAAGGAAAATTTTTCTTTATGCTTGTCAAGTGAAATTAATTATATATCATCCATCAATCATTCCTGCCATAGAAGGTCTATGGGAATATTAAGGATTTCACAGCGGCTTCCCCACTGGGCCCCTTCCTCCTCTCCCCACCCCACCAGCAGCACTCTAGGGCATATTTTGGTGCCCATAGCTAAAAGTTCCTGGGATTTTCTGGGAAGTCACAACTATGGTTTTTACTGATAACCTGTAAAAGTTTCCTTTTTCAAATTTTGACATTCAGTGTGTGCTTCAAGTTACTGGCAAATATTTGACTTTATAGAGTGTATCTCAGAATGCATAGCAAATTAGAGTCTTGCAAGTTTCTGATAATCATTTTGTTTTCATTGGATAAGTAATACAGATAATTCAAAAGCATTTAAAGATAGAGAAAATAATTTAAAAAATATAACTCATATCCTCACCAGCACCTTAAACTATTGTTAGAATTTGAATGCATTTCCTTCCATTCATTTTTCTTTTTTCTCCTCATTACAAAAACAATGCATTATTGTACAGAAAATTTTTAAAAAATGGATAAAAACACACACACATAAAAATCAGCCATTAACTCATTTATCCTGACATAATCAAGCTTTCTAGTCTTTTTACTTAGTTCTAATTATACTACAAAGCTGCTGTTTATTTATCTTGTGAAAAAGCATATAGATTTCTTATCAAATAAATACATATACATGCTTAAAAAACAAAATAGCACATAGTCATTTTATTGATAGTTTAGTAGTCTCTATCTAGAGCGGTGGTTCTCAATCTTCCTAATGCTGCGACCCTTTAATACAGTTCCTCATATTGTGGTGACCCCCAATTTCATTGTTACAAATTGAACATAATTAAAGCATAGTGATTAATCACAAAAACAATATATAATTATATATGTGTTTTCCGATGGTCTTAGGCGACCCCTGTGAAAGGGTCGTTCGACCCCCAAAGGGGTCGTGACCCACAGGTTGAGAACCGCTGATCTAGAGGATGCTGAATAATTATTCTATTGCCCTGGCCAGTTTTTCTCAGTGGTTAGAGCGTCGGCCCATTGACTATCTCAGTCTCCATTCCAGGTCTGAGGCATGTACCTGGGCTTTGGGTTTGCTTTCTGCCCCCAACAGGGGTGTGTGTGTGAAGCAACCAGTCAGTGGATGTGTCTCTCTCACATTCATGGTTCTCTCTCTCTCCTCCTTCCCCCTCCCTTTCACTCTCTCTGAAAAGCAAAAGAAAAAATATCTTCAGATGAGGATTAATAACAATAAAAAATTATTCTATTATACAGAGACAATTCGATTTTCTTTTCTTTAATATTTAAGGTTCTTCCTCCTCTCTTTTTTTTTCCCCTTGTAATATTTCATTCATCACACACTTTGTAAGCATATTTCTGGTCCAGGCACTAGGTTAGGATAAAAATGTATTTGTTTATTATTAAAAAGTACTGAGTACCTAATATGTGCCAGAGAGTGTTTTAGGCATTTACGATACAGCAATCTCCAAGCCAGACAAAAATTTCTGCCTTCTTGAAGTTAAGTTCTGGTGGAGATAATTAAGAGATAGTCGATGCTGAGATCACATATAGCATGTTTAGGAAATGAGTAGCAATAAATGAGAACCCATATTTAATCCTTATGAGTATCTACTGTATGAATGAATATCTAGTCAAGGTGATTAGGACACAACAGTGAACCAGACGTCATCCTCTCTCCTCAATGGCTTATAGTTCATTGTCTCTAAGAGGGCATTTGGGGGCCCTGGGGAATTAGCATCCTCAAATGGACATGGTCATACTTGTCCTGCTGCCCCATTGGATGGTTGTGAAATCAAATGAAATGAATGAGATATCTGATATAACCCACCCCCCAAAAATAATAAATAATAAATAAATAAATAATGTGAGATACTTGGTGGAAGAGTTGGTATTAGTGGTCCTAGCAGTGAGACACCTGTAAGATATCTGAGAAAAGGAGATAGTCGTACCGAAGTGTGGTCATTAAGGGCCAGGTGGTCAAACCATCTACGGGGGTGGGTTTTCCCAGTGTAGGAGACAATTTTTACTGGTGGGCAAAGACCTGACCACATTAAGAATTTACCCTTCCCAGCCCTTGCTGGTTTTGCTCGATGGTTAGAGTTTCGACCCAAGGACTGAAGGGTCGCACGTTGGATTCCTGGCCCCAGTTGGGCGTGTGTAGGAAGCAACTAATTGGTGTTTCTCTCTTCCCTACCTTCCTCCTTCCCGTCTACTCTTCTCTAAAAAAAAAAAAAAAAAATCAGTGGAAAAAATATCCTCAGGTGAGGATTAAAAAAGAAAGAAAGAATTGATCCTTCCCAGAAGTAAAGTTGTTGGGTAAATGCAACCTGATAAAAATAAAATAAAGTGATGTTTTAGTTGCACTTATAACACTTTATTGTATCATTCCACTAATTCTCACAATAGCTATATGTTTTCAAGAAAACTCTGCTCTCTCAGTTTTTTCCTAATTCAATGGTTCTCAAACTTTGGTTGGTATCAGAATCCCAAGGGGCCTGATAAACGCCCCAGGGCCAGGTCCCATCCTCTGTCTCCTCATTAGCTTTCCCGGTCTCCCTAACACACCAACATCGAGGATGAGGAACTCAGTTTATTTACAATTAGATGGTTTTCAGAGGCTGAAAAATACCTTGGGAAGCATCCTGTGGATGCCTCCATTGACAAGACATAGGCCGGAGTTTAGCTCTGTGAAGTGCTTTGCCCACGGCTCCCCAGCGAGCCGGTTCTCTGAGCCACCACCCAGACACAGGCCTTCTGACTGGACTGACCCAATGTGTTGCACCCGCTTTTCTGCTGTGTGGGGCCTCTAGGTGCAGGAGTGTCCACTGTTGAGTGTTGGTGGCACACAGCCACCGGCTCTTGTGATAGAAGCAAGTGTGATTTCCCAGAGAAAAGCCACCCTTCAGAGTCTCTAGCACTACCTTACCTAACCACAAAAGTACTTATTTTGTCTGATAACAATGTATTCTATGTAGTGGCCCCCAAGATAAGCTCTTAGAGCACCGTAAAATTTCCATCGGAGCACTAGAGAATTTCCAAATTAATCTTCCCAAACTAGAACGTTATCATTTCCCATGGAAAAGCATTTCTCCAGCCATCAAGATCTTTTCCTGCCTAAAACTAATCTTCCCTGGTTCATTCTGAGTCTGACTCCTGGATTCTGACTTATAGCCCCACAGTTGGAATTGATACACTGTACGTGATAGAGCTGTGAGACGGCACTTATTAATATGCTGTCTCATTTTTATTTTGCCTGGGGGACAAACGGGATAAGTTGTGATGAGTTTTCCTGTGTTATGAAAATACACAGTTGCTGCCTGGCCGGTGTAGCTCAATGGTTGAGTGTCAGTCTATGAACCAGGAGGTCACGGTTCAATTCCCGGTAAGGGCACATGCTGTGGTTGCAGGCTTGATCACCAGTGGGAGACATGTGGCTTGCAAGCCACGGTTTGCCAACCACGGATAGGGCTTCATTGATGTTTTTATTTCTCCCTTTCCCTTCCTCTCTGATATCAATAAAAATGCATTAAAAAAGAAAATACACAGTTGCTGTTATAAAATGTCTGGCCCCCTGGGGCCCCAGCAATAAGATGATTTCTGAAATGCCCACTCTGGGCCCTTACTCCTCTAAAGTGGGTTGATCTCAGTTAAAAGTGACTTCTTAGCGAACAGGGTGTTAATATCGGGTGTGGAGGAGGCATTTTCATCCACTTAGAGTAGTTTCAACATCTATTCAAATAAAGATGGATTCTTGGAGAGTTCTTTAAAGAAATTATCCCGTAGCATTATTAGCACAGCTGTGCAAACATATATGGACAAGCATGTTAAACACAGTATTTTTGTAATAGTAATAAATAAGTCAATGTATGAATAAATAATTGAGGGAAAACAATGATTTATGGATGTGGGATTTGATTAAAAAATAGGGTTTGTATATACTAGAAAACTATATGGTGATAAAAGGATGCAAAACGGCATGTATTGCTCCTTTGTTTATGTATGTGTGTGGACTAATGTTATTTATCAATCTATTCCTCTATCTCTAATCTAGCAGTCTAAAAACTAGCCAGAAGTGACACCACGTTGCTAACAGTGGTTATCTTTGGCGGGTGGGCTTATGGAGGGTTTACTCTCTATAGTACACTATATTTGTTCTTCACATTATAACTTGTAATCAACTGAAAAAAATACTAGGTAAGAATATGTTTTCTTAAAGAGTGATTTAATTCTCTCTCTCTCTCTCTCTCTCTCTCTCTCTCTCTCACCATTTCTCCTGTTCAGGTTTCCTTTTTCTCTAACCTTCTACAGGTGACAATTCTATTAGAGCAGCTGGAATCTCAAATCTGGGTGAAGCCACAAACAGGTGAAGTCAGCCGGAGGTGATTTGGGTTAATTTAATGCAAAAAAGGCTATATTTGTCTGAGGGGAATAGTTCCAGCCAGAGATCTGTGATTTCAGGAAGAAGTGAATATGAATGGGAATGCAGATTGCTTGCTAGGAGGTGATAAAGTATTTACGGTCAGGAGGAAAAGGAGCCTGGGGGCTGGGAACCGAATCACCTACCCTTCAACTCCCTGCCTCCAAGTCCTTCACCTTCCTGCCGACTAATGTGAATTTGGCCCTTTTCTGTTGGGCTGATTGGGCTTTTGTCTGGTTCTCCTTACTTTGGGTTTCAATGTGAGTGTGCTTTACCTCCCTCACTAGACAATAAACACACTGAAGGCAGGACTAATTATGTTTAGACATATGAATACTTAACTGGTTGTGTCACTTCTTTGCTCGACTCCCTTTGTCTCTCCATTTCTTACCAAGTACAGGACAATTTCCTGGTATCAGGTCCTAACCCACTTCCCAGTTTTATATTGCTTTGTCACCCTAAATGCACCCTGTATTCTAGAGAAATTTGACTGTGTGCTAATCTCAAGTATAGTCAGAATCCTCCCTCCAAGCTGGATCCTGACTCATCATTGCCTTCAGAATAAAATACAAA
>NW_006293778.1:1572019-1576437 GCF_000327345.1 Myotis davidii | reverse complement strand
ACCGCCCCCAGCTCCCCTCCTGCCCCAGGCCTTCATCACCCTATTTCAATGCGTTTTCCTGGAAGTTCTGCAGCACTAACCAGGAAAATGGTAGACTGTTAATCACGTGGCCTCAAACTCTCCTGCTGGGAACTTGACTTTAGGTAAATTACTCACCTTGGAAAATGGGAATAAGAATAATACCTACCAGTAGCTTGTTAAGGAGCAATTAGCTTAGCATAGTATTGGGGCATGGGCTAAATACTTGATATTGTTATTGTTATTTGTTTAATGTGTTTATGTTAATTACCTGTCTCCCCTCCACTAGATTTGAGTTTGCAACCTTGAACAAGGAGGAATGAAATTGTTGGCTATATGGGTTGGATTAAGGAAGAATAATCTACAGTAAATGAACCTTGTACTTTTTTGTTTTTAAATACTCACTTGAGGATATGTTTATTGATTTTAGAGAGAGAGGAAGAGAGAGAGAATCAGAGAAGCATCAATCATTGCCTCCCATTTGTGCCCCCACCAGGAATCAAGCCTACGACTCCTTTGTGTAAGGGACAATGCTCTAACCAACTGAACCACCGAGCTGGGGCCAACCTCATACTTCTTAAAAACCAGGTTGGAGTTAAAGAATGAAGGACTTTGAATAACTTGCTACAGATTTTAAGTCTGTGGTTTAGTCAATGAAATTTGAGGAGTAATGATATATTTTACTTTATTTATTTTTCCAAGTTGGAAAAGCATTTATTCTAAAAGAAATTAAAAAGAAACAAATGAACAAAGAAACTTCTAGTAATCCTGAAAAGCAAAGTACTTGGTTATTTTCCTCTTAGAAATTCAGGACAGTCAGTAAAATAGTTTTATGGTGACATTTTAAAATCTATATTTTTTTTAATAAAGGAGGGTTACAAATTTTAAAATGGAGAAAAATCTAAGGAAGAAAATAAAAATCACCTATAGTAAACCAAAGATAGCCACTGTTGACATTCTGGTACTGATTATGCCACTTAATTCCTGTCTTATTATTTAACATCATATCAGCAATGATATATTTTAAACAAATACTTTAGGTAATTGTCCAACTTCCACAACCTACCAGGTACCTTTTTCTTCCGATTCTTCCCAATACATGATGATGATAATGACTATTATTATAAATAATAGTCACTATTTATTAAATACCTATTTTGTGCCATCCTCTATATTAAGTGCTTTGCATTTTCACTGGCTGTTCCACTGATTCAACAAACGTTTGCTGAACACTTCCTAGAAGCCAGGCAGAGAAGACACTTTTGGGGATAATGGTAAATGAGACTGAAGAGGAACTTTTCTGCTAGTGGGGATTCAGACAGTTGACAAGGAAGCATATACATACTGTGCCAAGTGTTATGAAAGACAGAGCTTGGCACACGTGTCATTGCTGTTACCTATTGCTATAATCAGTGTCTGATCTTAATTCACTTTTCCATCTGGTTTTCCATGACATAATCACAAGCACCATGTTCTCCAGTTCTACTGAACTTCTTTCTGAGCTCTTCTGTTTTGTTTTTAAAATATATTTTTATTGATTCCAGAGAGGAAGAGTGAGGGAGAAAGAGATAGAAACATCAATGATGAGAGAGAATCACCAATCGCTGCCTCCTGCACACACTGAGTATCAAGCCTGCAACGTGGGCATGTGCCCTGACCAGGAATCGAACCGTGACTTCCTGGTTCACAGGACCATGCTCAACCACTGAGTATGCCAGTCAGGCTCTGTCTTTTGTTTTGTTTTGTTTTGTTTTTTGTTAGAACTTCTTCTTCTTATATTTTTAACATTTTTTATTGATTTCAGAGAGGAAGGGTGAGGGAGAAAGAGATAGAAACATCAATGATCAGAGAGAATCACTGATTGGCTACCTCTGCACACTCCCTACTGGGGATCGAGCCCCAAACCCTGGCATGTGCCCTGGACTGGAATCAAACCCGGGACCCTTCAGTCTGCAGGCCGAGCCCTATCCATTGAACCAAACTTGCTAGGGCTGGACTCATCTGTCTTTATGCCTCTGTTCAGTTTTCTCTAACAAAATATGCTACTATGTGTTGTTGCTTTTGAAGTCCTAGGCAGCCCTCACCTTACTGTAAACCAAAATTAAGGTTAGACTGTAATAAAGAATAAAAAGCACTTATTTAACCAAAAAAGGAGCTGTAGCTAGAAGACACACACTCAGGTAGCAAGGTAAATTGCATTCACTGAGACAAAGGTGAGGTCACCTTTTATATCAAGTTTCTGCCTAAGCTATCCATCAGGTCCATTTTATGTAAATGAGATATCCAAGCCATGCAGTTCTGATTGGATGGGGCAGATCCCAGCCCATTGGTAGAAAGACAAAACCAGGGTTTCCCTGCAGTGTTTGACTCAGGCAGTATAAACAAGCAGGTCATAGTGTGGGTAGCTGAGAGTTCAGTCTGAAGTTCTTCTCGGTATATAGAGTATGTGAGAAGTCCCTGCCAGCAAATGTTTAATGATCTATCTTCTCTGCTAGACTATAAACTCTGTGAGGGAAGCATACTGGATATTGTTATCACTCGTGTCTACGTAGTGTCTGATGCACAGTAGAACTTGAATAAATATTCATTGAATGAGCTCTCTTAGTATCTCCCAAAATCCCCCCCAACTTTTAGATGTTTTTAAAAAATATACACACGTAATGTGAAGATAGGTTTATTATAAAAGAAATTCAAACGAAATAATATTTGAATGTAAATATAGGTTCCCCTTTATCTTACCCAAAACCTTTTCTCTCTCTAATTCTAAAAAGGAAAATGGGGAAGGTGGAGAGATGGGGGCGCTTGCAACCTAGTTCAGTATCTGGTTAAAACTGTAGTCTTACTTCCCCACTCTGACTGACTTGGGTGGAGCTGGGGAGCATGTCCCCAGGGCCCCACCAAGACTGACTTGGGCAGAGCTGTGGGGACCCTCAGGGGCCCGCCACAGGAGGAGATATATAGGTCAGAGCCTCCCCACAAGAGTTCAGTTCAGGCTTTGGATCCGGTATCCCCCTGGATTAGCAGATCTGCGAAATAAAGGTTAAACTTTCCTCCCTTAGTGCTGGCTGGTCATTCTCCCGTGTATTCTGCCACAACAATTCTATCTCATGAATGGGATGTTAATCATTTGATGTATATCTTTTCATGTCTTTATATTACACACACATTCACACATACATAATACAGTTCTGCTACCGAGCCCACATGGAATACCTTAGTAAACAGAAATGGGATATTATAGGTGGCATCCTACTCCTCGTCTGTTTTTTCATTTTATGTATTTCAGACATTTCTCATTCTCCATGAAGATTTACACCTACTACCTCATTCTTTTAATAGCTATATGTATTCCATATAATGATATCAGAGTTGATTCATTAAATCCCCATCAGTAGACTTTGTATATTCATCTGTGCTCACAAATGCCAGTGTAGTTGTAGGGCAGGTTCCTAGAAGTGGAATTGCTGGATCATAGAATGTATACATGTTACCTTTTCTTCAGTTCCTAGCTATTTCTTCAGAGTTCTTAGTGGGAGGATTACAAGTTCTCAAAGTGTTGAGTTTGTCAACCTGGCCCTTGGCAAAATTTCGAGAAGGCACAAATTTATCTTTTTTTAAAAATCCTCATCTGAGGATTTTTAGGGAGAGTGGAAGAGAGAGGGAAAGACAGAAACACCGATGTGAGAGAAACACATTGATTGGTTATCTCCTGCATGAGCCCCGACCAGGGACCGGGGGAGGAGTCTACAACCAAGATACGTGCCCTTGACTGGAATCCAACCCTTGGTCTGCAGGCCGACACTCTACCCACTGAGCCAAACCAGCTAGGGCGGCACAAATGTATCTGCCCATCACTTTCCATCCCTTTAAATTGTACTCTTCTGCCCCTCCTTCTTTCTTTCCCGTCCCACCCAGATGCACCCTAACTGCCCCATGTGACTGATAAATCTAGCCATTTCTAGTAGCAGAATAACATGGCTTCCCTCTGTGTTTACCGCCCTTTGCATGATATTTTCTGTTTCAGTTAATGGGGCCACCCTCCAGCCAAAGATATAGCACCCATGACCTAGATACCTAGGTTTTCGTAGACTCCTCCCTCTTCTAAACTGTCCTCAGGCAAGTACTAAATCCTTTTATTCTCCGCCAGGTTCCTCTGAAATCCTGCCTAGTTCTTATCACCATCATCCCCAGCCAGAGTTCCACCCATGGCCTAGGTCAGTGGTTCTCAACCTTCCTAATGCCATGACTCTTTAATACAGTTCCTCATGTTGTGGTGACCCCCAATTTCATTGTTACAAATTGAACATAATTAAAGCATAGTGGTTAATTACAAAAATAATATGTAATTATATATGTGTTTTCTGATGGTCTTAGGTGACCCCTGTGAAAGGGTTGTTTGA
>NW_006293778.1:1563687-1568823 GCF_000327345.1 Myotis davidii | reverse complement strand
AATAATATGTAATTATATATGTGTTTTCTGATGGTCTTAGGTGACCCCTGTGAAAGGGTTGTTTGATCCCCAAAGGGGTCACGACCCACAGGTTGAGAACCGCTGGCTTAGGTCTTGGAGAAGCCAGTTACAGCCAGAATAATTTTTCTAAAAAAATTTTTGTGTGTGTGTTAATCCTCACCTGAGGATATTTTTCCATTGACTTTTAGAGCGAGTGGAAGGGAGAGGGAGAGACAGAGAAACATTGATGTGAGAGAGATACATCAATTGGTTGCCTCTGCACACACCCCTGCACTGAACAACCTCATGCTGACCATTCACATCCTTCAACCAGGGCGGGGGAACCTGCAACCAAGGTACCTCCCCTTGACCTGAATTGAACCTGGGGCCCTTCAGTCCAAGGGCCAACGTTCTATCCACTGAGCCAAACCGGCCAGGGCTAAAACTTTGTATCTGTTTTATCCATCTTCTGCTTATAACCTTTCAGAGGTTTCTTCAGGACAAACTCAAGCTCCTTAACATTCCGAGGACCTTCTCTCTTTGGCTCTAATGTACCGTGGAGCCTCATCCTCAGGAAACATTTCTCACTTACCTCTATCTCCAGAGCGACTGGCAACACTGCGGGCACATATCTGTGCTGTTGTTTCCCGAGAGGCGCCACAACCCCTCTTTCTGTATTTTCTGCTCCCACTGACTGGAATTGTGGCAGAAACCTCAGGGAGCGATCAGCCAGCACTGTGAGGGAGGAAAGTTTTACCTTTACTTCGCAGATCTGCTAGTCCAGAAAATTCCGGATCCAAAGCCTGAGCTGAACTCGTGGGGAGGCTCTGAGATATATATCTATCTTCTCCTGTGGCGGGCCCCTGAGGGTCCCCCCAGCTCCGCCCAAGTCAGCTGTGGTGGGGCCGTGGGGTTAGGCTCTGCCGCTCTATCCAAGTCAGTCAGAGTGGGGAAGTAAGACTACAGTTTTAACCAGATGCTGAACTAGGTTGAACTAGGTTGCAAGCCCTCCCATTCCTCCCCCCCCCCCCCATTCCCCCCCCTCCTCCCCATTTTCCTTTACAGAATGTCCTTCTCTCAGACCCACCTTTGCTTCCCTAACTCCCATTCCTTCTCCAGGTCTCAGCTGAGATGCCACCTCCTCCATGGCCCCCTCATTTTGGCTTAGGTGCCTGTCACAGTGTTCCTCCCCTACACTGAATAACCTCATGCTGGCCATTCACATCCCTGTCACACTTTTGGTGTAATTGCCCATTTCCTGTCAACTCACCCGGGAATGGAAGCCCTTTGAGGGAAGAAATCATTGTGTTCCTTGCTGAACACCCTGCACCTGGTACAGTTCTTGTCACAATACCGTACAAGTTTGTGGATTTGAGTAAAGAGACACATAAGTGATGGAGGGTTTTCTGGCAGTCTGTACATTTAAACTCAGGCCTATATTAATAATCATAACAACAATTTCCATCTTAAGTAAGTTTCATGTGCCCGGTTTTGAGGTTTGTATGCATTATGTAATTTGAACCTTACCATCACTCTGTGAAGTAGGTCTTGTTAGCACCATTTCATGGGAATGCTGGGATACAGAGAAGTTAAACCACCTGCCCGCAGTTGAAGTATGGTAGCAATCATCTCAGGTAGAAACTATAGCTTACCTTTAACCCTGCTGTTTGGCTTATGTACCTATTTGCTTTGTTTAACAATGGACAGGTTATTTTGATTTTCTGAATTATATAAATCATCCCATTTGATTAAATGCCTTATTGATTGTAATGTGAATATCCCATGGGTTGTGGTCATACTGGTCTTAGAAAGCACATTTTTGCCGAAACCGGTTTGGCTCAGTGGATAGAGAGTCAGCCTGCGGACCGAAAGGTCCCAGGTTCGATTCCGGTCAGTAACATGCTGTTTCTGCTTCTGTAAGCTGCTTTTTTGCAAACTAGGTTCCTCATTCCAAACTCTGGGATGTAATCAATAACTTTGTGATTTTTTTTGCCTATATAACCCTGGAGCTGCAACCATCTTGTTACGATGAGATTTGGGAAAGCAAAATGGCCCCTCATAGTCCTGGATTGCAATACATGTGACTCTTTAATTCGACTTCTTGAGGAGTCCTTCTGTCATTCGCGGGGTACATTACAACAGTCACAAAGCCTGTGAGGGCCAAAGCTGGGGCTGGAAGTTGGTCTGGTCCCAGGGCTAGCGCCCTGAGCTGACTCAGCTGCCTCCAGACCCCGCCTCTGCCTCTGCCGTTGCAGTTGAACTTATAGGAATGGAGGGCTTGCTGACTGCGATGGGTCAGCGCCTGCCTGGTGGACATACCTGTTCTCTGAAGTCTGTGCAAGGTAAATACTTGTCACCTTCTCCTTCAGAGTAGGCCTGGTTGGGAAGGGGTCATGGAAGTATTTTTGATCCGTGGGCCAGAATAAATATCTATAATATATAGTTTAAAAAACATTTAATACTGTTTTATTCTGAAATAATTTCAAGTTTACAGAAGAGTTGCAAGAATCACACAAATAATCCCTATATACCCTTCACCTAGATTCAGCAATTGCTAACATTTTGCCATGTTTGTTTTATTTCTTTCTCTTAAAAAAACAACAACAGTATTTCTTCAGAACTATGCAAGAACAAGTTCCAGCCATTATGCCTCTTTACCCCTAAATACTTCAGAGTGTATCTCCTAAGAACAAAAACATTTTCTTACATAATCACAGTAGCTATCAAATTCACCAAATTTAACATTTATTAAACACTATTACTGATACTCAGATTTGAAAAATTATTTTAATAATGTCCTTCATAGAATTTGTTCCCAATACAGGATCTAGTTTAGTGCATTTAGTTGTCTTGTTTTCTAAAAGCCCTAGAATTTTCCCTGGACCCTTTGAGCATGGCCCCTTGAATCAAGTTCAGGGGCAACCATGTGCTTGTGATCTGGGGCACTAGACCAGGAGTTCTAGACTGGGCCCCTTGCTCATTTTTTTTAAATTAAATATATTTTTATTAATTTCAGAGAGGGAGAGAGAGAGATAGAAACATTAATGATAGGAAAGGATCATCCACTGGCTGCCTCCTACATGCCCCCTACTGGGGATCGAGCCTGAAACCTGGGCATGTGCCCTGACCAGAATACTGTGACCTTCTGGTTCATGGATTGATGTTCAACCACTGAATACCTTGCTCTTGACTTTGAAAAGTCTATAGGGCCTCAGTTTCTCCTATCATCGGGGAAAAGGGAGAGTTGGACTTAAGCATGTCCAAAATCCTCTTCAGCCCTTAAAGCACCAAAAATAATTAAATAAACAAAAAAATTAGTTTTAGAAGCTTTTTTTCTCTTTTTTTTAAAAAAAAATTTAGGTGGGCAGAAACCTGCCTCCTTCAGAACCTGTCAGTTCTGAAAGCCTGCTAAATGATTTTATTTTCTGGATGTCTTACTTCTATGATGTTCTCTTTTCTTTGCCATTATCTTCTGCAAATGCTTGGCTGACAGTCTTTTTCATCCTAGAAGTATTCGGAACGTAATATGACTGTTTATTTAACGTCTCCTGCACTTCAGAAGATAATGACCAGGAGTAGGGACTGTTTACCTATTTTTTTTTTTCAAGCCCTATAGCTTACTCAGCCCCAGACTTTCCAGAGAGCCTACATTAGTTTGTCTTTATTTTGTCAGTTAAAGTTAGGTTAGCACTTGTGGGCTTTTATTCTCTCTCTTCTGAAAACTGAAGGGAGTTTGTCACTCAGATTTTGAAGCATTTACATTTTTTAAAAAATACTGTTTTATTGATTTCAGAGAGGAAGGGGGAAGGAGAGATAGAAACATCAGTGATGAGAGAGAATCATTGATCGGCTACCTCCTGCACCCCCCTAGTGGGGATCGAGCCTCACACCTGGGCATGTGCCCTGACCAGAATCGAACAGTGCCCTTCTGGTTTGTACCAGGTACACCAATGCTCATGACTGAGCCACACCAGCCAGGCTCGAGGCATTTACATTTTACTTCCATGGGGTTCCACTGTCCAAATAAAATACTTTGCCAGGAAATCCAGAAGATGGTGGTGGCAAAGTTGCAAAATAGGGATGACATTTTAAAATACTTTTTGTTTTCTTCTCCCTACTCTCTCTCCTTAACTACTAATTTCAAAGGGCTAGTGGCAGATTTTAAGATGGCAGATATTTGTATTTCAAATCTCTTTTTCCCCATTGCAATTGCATGTAGGTTAAGTATTGCTACCAGTGAGCAGCTGCTGAGTGCCTGCTTGGTTCAGGAGCTGCCCTGGTCCCGGGCAGCAGCAAGGAGCTGGGCGCTGAGTTCGATAGGGCCAAAAGCAGTCCAAAGGTACAAAAAGTGCTCTGCTGGAGGTGTCGACATGCTACCCTCCAGTCCAAACGAGGGAGTGATCCGCTCTGCCGAGAAGGGCAAGATGAGGCTATTCTTATTCATTAACTTTAGAACCTTATACTTTGCTCTGTAGACAATTTGTGAATTACTCCCTAGGGATGTTTCTACTTCCATATTCCCATTTGACACAGACTCACTGAACTCTGAGCTCTTTGAAGGAAGCAATGGTTTTTGTATTTTCAACAAATCCGGGCATCTGAGCTTGAAGCTGGCCCACAGTAAATATTTGCTGAAACGAGTAGTTGCATTGATATTAATAGTTATCTCATAGGAGCCACCCTCTTCAGTATTGCCAGAAATAGAGTTCATTCACCTGGCAGCAGGACCGGAAATATATATTGAGAATGGACCTAGGGTGGTGACATGTAAGGCATCCCCCAAAAGGCGGTGAACCTTTTGAATTGGGAGAAAGCCAGGGATTTCTAGAGTAGGCAAGGCTGTCCAGCCTACACTTCTGAAGTGAGCCACTGAGTGAGTCTAACTGTGAGACAGGAGGCCACGTGGATAGAGGCCCTTCTATTAGGTAAGGGGTTCCAGGGAGGTCCAGCCAAGTTGAAAAATTCTGTGGTCTTAATTCTGCAAAAAAAAAAGTTTTTTTGGCTTGTGGACTAGCAAATACTTTTTAAGTGCCTCTGTAAGCCTGTGTGCTTTCCCACATTTTCTACACATTTGTCCTGCTTTGAAAACTCAGACATAAAACCTTTTAAAAAGCCTGATTGGCATGGCTCAGGGGG
>NW_006293778.1:1547611-1563240 GCF_000327345.1 Myotis davidii | reverse complement strand
GTGGTTTAGCATTGACCTATGAACCAGGAAGTCACAGTTCGATGCCTGGTCAGAGCACCTGCCCGGGTTGTGGGCTCGATCCCCAGTAAGGGGTGTGTACAGAATGCAGCTGATCAATGATTCTCTCTCATCATTGATGTTTCCACCTCTATCTCCCTCTTCTTTCCCCTCTGAAATCAATAAAAATATTTTTTTAAAGACTTAAAAACTAAGTTTGATAGGCTTTGAATAATGGCTTAAAAACAAAATGTTTTGGGTGCTGGGTAGAGCGGTGGTTACACAGCAACAAGTGTGAAAATGAGGGCGATTTTGGTTGACTCAATGAGCAGTGCGCTCAGGCTGTTGCCCAAAATGCTGGTGTCCTTCAGGGTATTGACAACATGGCATTGCACACACGCAGCCCAGTGCCTTGAGGAAGTAATCAGAAATGAACCCACAGGTTTATCAGCAACAAGGTTCATTGGCAGTTTATTTATGAGTGAAAATGGAAGTGAATTAAATGTTCAACAATAGGGGCTCAGAAGTCAACCATGATGCTGTGAAAATTTATATGAAGGATGATTAGTAATACGGTAAGTGCTTTTTATATTAATAAATTATGTTAAGAAACATAAAAGCAGGAGGCTTTTGCCTAGAAAACTTTCCTCTAAATGGCAGAAACAAAGGAGAACTAATAGATGTAAAGTGTTCTGAGAAGGGGAGAGTGCCTGAGTCTGTTCAGGCTGCTGTTACAAAATACCACAGACCGGGTGGCTTACGAAGAGTAGAAATTTCTCACAGTTCTGCAGGCTGGACGTCCAGGATCATGGTGCCACCATGGCCGGGGATAAAATATATACCCAACTTCTGAGGGTCACAGACCTTTCATTGTATCCTCTCAGGGGTAAGGGGTTAGGGTTATTCCTGGAGCCTCTTTGAAAGGGCACGAATCCTATGAGAGCCACCTTCGCCATTTAAGCACCTCCCAAAGGCCCCACCTACTAATATCAGCATCTTTGGGGGTTGGGATTTCAATATATGAATTTAGGGGGAACTCAGATAGTCAGACCACAGCAGAGAGGATAATAGATCTATTTTTATGTGGCACAAGAGGACCTTAAAGGATATTACAGATAGAAGTTATAATTCAAGGTAAGGGTGGGCTTTTTGGTGTTTTACTTTATTTTAATCTTTAGTTACAACATTGTAGTAACAGTGGAATAAATTTTAAAGGGAAAAAATTAGCCACAGTGGGAGTACTTTTAATGCCTCAGCTACTAAATTATCTTCTTCTCTTCTGGTTTTTGTCAATTTGTGCAAGTCCTTTTAGAGTTTCGGTCATTGTATAGTATACAGATGTTTGGTAGCCATGTGCCTGTGTACTACGCCATGGCAGACCCCACTAACTCATGGTCCCCCTGGATACAGCCTCAGTCTTCTTCATCATGTTTCTCTGAGAACCCACAATCAATCATAATGAAACTAGCCAACATTATGCCTGGCATTATTCTACAAGTTTTATTTATATTAACTCATTTAAGTTTGTTTTAATAACCTTATATATGTGATAGCACTATCCCCATTTTACAGATGAGGATTTGGTGTGTGAGTTAAAACTCTTTGATCATCTTATTATATATTTGATTAAGCATTATTCAAAAATAATAAGACATGATTATTTTTTAAAAATATATTTTATTAATTTTTTTCAGAGAGGAAGGGAGAGGGATAGAGAGTTAGAAACATCAGTGAGAGAGAAACATGGATCAGCTGCCTCCTGTACACCCCCTACTGGGGATGTGCCCGCAACCAAGGTACATGCCCTTGACCAGAATTGAACCTGGGACCCTTCAGTCTGCAGGCCAATGCTCTATCCACTGAGCCAAACTGGTTAGGGCAATAAGACGTTATTAATTTACTAGAGGCCTGGTGCACAAATTTGTGCACTGCTGGGGTCCCTCAGGGTGGCCTGTGGGGATCGAGCCCTAGCTAAGGCCCCAGGCTTACAGTCCCATCCCGTGCCCTCCACTTCACAGCCCCGCAGCCCTGCCTGGCACCCAGCTGTGGCCTGGTGCTGCCCCCTCCCCTGCTTCACCATCCCACCTGCAGGGTGATTGATTGGGGCAGGGCCCCCTGCCCAGCTCCCTCAGCACCTGGGAGCTGGGCGGTGGCCCCTCCACTTGCCGCCGCCACTGGTCGCCGTTCTGTGGGGCAATCAGCGGGGCGATTGGCAGGGCGATCGGATCCCTGCTTGCACCCACCTTGGCCTGGCACCACCTGCTCACTTGCTCCACCATCCCATGGTGATCCTACTCTCGTCAGGGCCCATCGGCACCGGCAGTGCCTCTACTGCCGCCTGCTACCAGCACGCGTCGCCGACACCCACCATGTTCTGCGTGGTCAGCGCACATCCTAGAGAGTGGTCGAACTCCCTGTCGAATGACTGCCAGAGGGAACAATTTGCATATTAGGCTTTTATTATATAGGATATATTGCACTATAATTTTGAAAATTATATGTGCAATGATTATGTAAGAAATGAAAATCTTTGTTATAATTAAGACTTGACTAAAATTAGAATGAAGAAAGATGTTTTGTTACTAGTTCTTTAAGCAAAAGCTGGGGGGGGAGCTATTAAACGGGGGGCTATACCTCGGGTATGGAGTTGATGAGGTTTCAGCTTAGCTTCTTTCCAACTTTTAATTTGATGATTCCACGAAGAGGAGGTACATATCTGATTGCTCTCATAGACTTTAAAAGGGTCTTCTGCTAACAAGCAAAACACCTTTTCTTGGGTTAAGAGCGTTTGCACGCAGATGGTTAAAAAATTCTTTTAACTGATGATAATGCTTTAAAAATAAGGTGTAATTCTTAGGATAAGGAATTTTGACAGAAATTCATATTAAGAAGAAAATGACAAAAGTGATTCTTTTCCAAAAAGAAGCTTTGAAGTAGACAGAGTAGAAAAAACACGTAGGGTATTTACCACACAATGGGGTGAAGTGAAAAGAAGCCTCACAGAGAGGGGTGGAGGAAGAAGAAAGGGAAGTCGAGGCCTCTCAAGGGGATGAGAGAGAGAGGGAGAGAGAGAGAGAGAGAGAGAGAGATCAATTGGTTGCCCAAATCCCAGGAATGTTCCCTGACTGGGAATTGGACTGGCAACCTTTTAATGCACAGGGTGACACCTAACCAACTGAGCCACTCCGGCCAGGCAATCACCACCTTTTATTCTATTCAAATTTAATGGGTCTGGCATCAGGTTTTTAAAAAACTTCCCCAGGTGATTCTACAGTACAGCCAAGTTTGAGAACCACTGTCTTATCCCAGTGAAAGATAGGTGATTTTTGTTTGTTTTAAATTTTAGGTCTGTAGTCTTTCCCACTGAGACATTTTAATATGTAATTGTCTTCATCTTCCATGAAAACATTCTAAAAATGCCTACAAAGTCATTTATTATTGCTAGATGGAGTGTTCAAATATGTCAATAAAGTCTAGTTGGTTGGTAATATTGTTCAAGTCTTCTATAGCCTTCTGATTTTCTGTCTACTTGCTGTACCAACTACTCTTTGAGGCATGTTGAAATTGCCAGTTACATGGGTCTGTTTTTCCTTTCACTCTATAAGTTTTTGCTTCGTGAACTTTGAAACTTCGCCATTGAGTGCATTGAACATTCAATATTGTTATGTTTTCTTGATGAATTGATCTTAGACTATTATAAAATGTCTCTCTTTATCTCTGGTAATATTCCTTGTTCTGAAATTGACTCTGTCTGATATTAATATAGACATTTGTTGATCAAGCATAAGTGAGTCAGGAAGCTTCCCCAGAAGTAAGTGACAAAATTTTATTCAAGGGTCTGAAGATTTGCAAATCATAAAACACTACCAGGTAACACCCAGAGTACTCTGAAGAAAAGAGAAAAATCAACAATTTTTATAGTAAAAAGTACCATCTTAAGATGAGTCAGTCCAGCACTCTTAGCTTCTGGATTGGCCTTAGTTGGCAATCTTCCAGATGTCCGGTGGTCTGGACACATGAACATTCTTTCCTAAATTCTTCAGAGCATAATCAATAGGATTTATACACATATCTCTGGGAATTGATGCACAACTGAAAATGCAAAAGTTTATGTCTTTGAGCTAGTTATAGTAAAATAAAACCTATTCCTCATGTTTCAGACCATTCTCATTTAAGTCATTTTTATTATCTTGGCTATGGTGACTCTATTTTGTTTCTTTACGCTTTCCTCACATTTCTGCTTTCTTAGGCCTTTAAAAAATCTTTTTCTATACTTTTAATTTTAGCCTATTGGTGTCTATGCATTTACAGTACATTTTAAAGCATCTTTTTAAGTAAAAATTTAAATCCACACTTGATATCCAATCCTGGAAAAATAAGAAAATTTAACTGCAGGTATACTATGTATATAATGAAATGTTATATAACCATTTAAAAAGTTTCCAAAGAACTTAAAAAGTTGTGGAAAAATTATAAGCATTTATGCAAGTGAAAAAAAGCAGGCTATAAAATGGCATACAGTTTGACCCAATTATGTGAAGTATAGATTCATATCAAAAAGATTTGAGGCATATACATAAACATGTTTTCTCTGGGTGGTGAGATTCATTTATTTATTTATCCACCTACTCATTTTTTCTAGCTTTATTGAGGTATATTCAACAAATAAAAATTGTATGTACTTAAGGTGCACAACATGATAATTTGATGAGTGGTGGGATTCTGTTGTGAACTTGGTTTTCTTCATTATTAGTAGTGGTGGTGAAGTACGGTAGCAATCATCTCAGGTAGAAACTGTAGTTTAACTTTAACCCTGCTGTATGGCTTCTATACTTATTTGCTTTGTTTAACAATAGAAAAGTTTGATTTTCTGAATTGTATAAGTCATCCCATTTGATTAAATGCCTTATTGATTGTAATGTGAATATCACATGGGTTGTGGTCATCCTGGTCTTAGAAAGCACATTTTCCTTTACCTGGGAAGGACAGCACAGTTTTTCCAAGGTCAGAGGGCTCTAGACCCAAAACTGTAATTTAGATAACATGCCTAAGTTTAACCTAGGTTACCCAAGGGCTCTAGACCCAAAACTGTAATTTAGATCTGCTTCTGTAAACTGCTTTTTTGCAAACCAGGTTCCTCATTCCAGACCCTGGGATGTAATCAATACCTTTGTGATTTTTTGCCTATATAACCTTGGAGCTGTGACCATCTTGTTACTATGAGATTTGGGAATGACCCCTCATAGTCCCGGATTGCAATAAATGTGACTCTTTAATTCGACTTCTTGAGGTGTCCTTCTGTGATTCACCGGGTACATTACAACTGTAGTAGCAGCATTTTGTATTTTTACAGAATTAAGTTTTCTGAACACTACCAATCTAATCAGAAAATAAAACAAGCCCTGCCAGCATGGCTCAGTGGTTGAGTGTCAAACTATGAACCAGGAGGTCACGGTCAGGGCACATGTCCCAGTGTGGGGTGTGCAGGAGGAAGCCAATCAATGATTCTCTCTCATCATTGCTGTTTCAATCTCTCACTCTCTGAAGTAAATAAAAATATTTTTTTTAAAGAAAGAAAAGAAAACCAAACCAAAATAAAAGCATCGCTAAGTATGATTTAAGGGAAAAGCAGGGCCCTTCGTCAGCTGGGAAATCTGAACCTTCTGACCACAGCTGCCCGCTTGGGCTGTTTTTCTACCCATGCATTACTGTAATGAGTGCACCTCGGCAAACATCTGACAAGTCCTGGACTTTCAAAAAATAATTTCACTTCCTTCTTTTTTAAACAAGAAGGCAGTGACTACCCTGGGAATATGTCATTTCAGCACTCCAGTTGGCTCTGGATCCTGAATTGCTGCAGCCTGTTTGCCTGGTAATCTCCTTCTCTGTGTGAGTTGTTAGGGTAACCAAAGGCAGCTGATTACTTAATTGTTGAAGGCCGGAAACCAGCCTCTTTCATTAGTTCCCATGAGCATCTTGAGAGCCGGCAGGATTTGACCTAGCCAGGTTTCCCATCCTTTCTAATTCAAAAGGTATAGACAGAGTGGGGCAAAAGTAGGTTTACAGTTGTGAGTACTCAAAACAGTTTATTCTTTTGTATTATTATTTATTAATTACTGTGTTATTTTCCTTATGAACAACTGTAAACCTACTTTTGCCCCACTCTGTCATTTTTCCTGATATACTCACTGAGGTTTTTATTTTTATTTAATCTTCAGCCAAAGATATTTTTCCATTGATTTTCAGAGAGAGTGTTAAGAGAGAGGGAAAGACAGAGAGAAATCTCAATGTGAGAGAAACACATCGATTGGTTGCTTCCTGTATGTGCCTGCAACTGAGGTTTGTGCCCTTGACCATATGGAACCTGGGACCGTTTGGTCCAAGGGTCCAAAGGTGGCGCTCTATCCACTGAGCCAAACTGGCTATGGCCTCACTGAGGTTTTTAGCTTGGTGAGTTGTATATGGAATAAGCTGCACATTAAAAATAAATAGACATTTTTCTATAGTTGATACTAGATCATGATTTAAAGCAGGAAATGAAACCATTTTGGTGTCATTGAGATACAATTCAGTTTTTTTTCTTTGCTTCAAAGTGGTGTAAAAGTGTTCCATGTTTCCTATTTCATTCTTATTAGATCATTGATTGACAATACTTAAGCATAAGCAAGTTGTGAGGACCTAGTATCCATATTGAGCAGAGGTGACTTCTGAATGGGTCTGTTTTATGTACTGGTAGTCTACAGTATTGGTTGTTACTGGCAAGTACAGTTCAATCTGATGTCCAGTTCCGTATATGGGTAGTAGGGTTTTAAGGAGCTGAATTTGGCTTTAAGAAGATAAGATTTTCCTTCTTTTTACTCCGTCTCTCCCCGCACCCTGTTCAGTTTTTCTAACACAGTGGCTCTGAGAACCCAATGCCAAAGCAACCAGCTGAAAAGGGAAAACATCCACATGATTACTGGTTGTTTTGTCTATAGTGTGAAACAAGAAGTTGGCATGATTTTTATTTTTCACCTAGTTGACAGTTTTGTTTTGTTCCATTAGCTTCTTTGGACTGAAATGATTTGTTGATTCGGAATTGTGTAAATCAATCCCAATTCCATAACACCTCTGTGACTGTCAGGGGGGAAAAGTGAAAAGAATAGTTAAACGGAAAGCCAGGAGACTGTGATTTTGTCCCAGCTTTGTCACCTTGGGCAGGTCATTCACCTCTTAGGGCCTCCATTTCCTTAAATGGAAAATGAGGAGGTTGGGCCAGACAGGTTCTCAGGGGCCTGGCAGTTTCCCCTCTTTGACCTGAACTATGCAGAACAGAGCTCCAGTGTGACTCCCAGAGATCTCTGCTGACAAACGTTTTGGTTGGCTCAGGGAGAGAGTCCATTTTCTAGTTGATTTTTATAACCAAATCCCAATTTCTGGCTGGATTTTTAAACTTAAAAACACTTTTCTTCCAATTTCTTATTACAGATTGACACATGTTGCTTGAAGGAAACGTAGCAAATACAAATTAGCAGAAAGAAGAAAATGTAAATCACTTATAATCCTATCCCAAGGTAAAACTAATGTCAGCATGGTGTACATGTTTCCAGATGTATAAAGATTATCTAAATACAGTGAGTTCTGGTACACGTGAGCTTTGGAAACGCGAATTTGTCCCAACACATTAACATTAGGGTGCAATTTAAGTGGGTTTGTGTATGTATAATTTCTTATGGGGGAAACACTAGGTCAGTGGTTCTCAACCTTCCTAATGCCGTGACCCTTTAGCACAGTTCCTCATGTTGTGACCTCCAATTTCATTGCTACAAATTGAACATAATTAAAGCATAGTGATTAATCACAAAAACAATATGTAATCATATATGTGTTTTCCGATGGTCTTAGGTGACCCCTGTGAAAGGGTCGTTCGACCCCCAAAGGGGTGGCGACCCACAGGTTGAGAACCGCAGCACTAGGTAAATGCAGAAAACTGGATGGATGCACCTGAATTGAGCCTCATAAGAATGCATGTTACATGGGCGTGCAACTGGGCGCGCTCGCTCACCCCCCGGCCCCCCACACCCCGAAGGACAATGGCCACAGCCACGGTCATCTGGTGTTAAGCTTGTCCTCTTTTGGACAGCCCTCCTTCCACCTCATCGCCATAGCTGGTAACCTGAGGCCCATCCCTTCCCTGACACCCTGGCCCAGCCAGTACCCTCCCTCTCTTAAGTTTTTCTTCTTCCCTCTCAACCTATTTTGTTTTCTTCTTCTCTGTTCTCTGTTATTTTCCTCTCCTTATCTCCCTTTGCTCTCCCTCTTTTTCTGTTGTTCTTTTTTGCCTCTCCCACAGAGGGTAGTGAGCGTGGGAACCTGGCGGGCAGCCTGGCAGCCTGGCAGACACCCGCTTCCACAGCAAACTGCGGTTCTCTTGCAAGGTAAAGCATCATCTTCATAACATGCAAATCTAACGTGCGCAAAACTGTGCTGTTGCTTTTTACCAAGTTCCTTTTTTTTTTTTTTTTTTTTTTACTGTGACACTGACAAAAAGGTTTTGAGTGTTGGGCCATAAACCTATTTTCCCATTAGTCTTGTAGATTTTATTGCCTGACTTTGCATAACGCTGTGAGAAAGATCACTTAGCAATTAAATAATAATTAATAACTAAATAATAATTAGGGAATAAAAGAATGGTTAAATAATTATTTAAGTATTCATTTAACTAACTGTTTAGTTAAATAAAAAATTATTAATTTTTTACTATTTCAACCCTGCATACATGCCTGATTAATATTCTGTGTGATGAAATGAAAGTACTCATAAAGCACTTTTCATTAATACTGAAGTCATGATGAACATCTGGAGGAAAGCCCTTGAGCGATTGTTTGAGTTTCTAGTTCAATTTCTCAGTTCAGACTTCTGATACAGCAAATATTAATAGATACAACCTCTGTACACAAAAGCTCTGTGGAGTACTTGATAATTTTTAACAGTGTAAAGCGGTCCTGAAACCATCATATTTGATAACACCTGCTAAATCCACTTTCCTATAACTTTTCAATCCTGTAGTGCAAGTATAGAATTTCCTTAGTGTAGATTCTTAGAAATGCAACTTCTGAGCCTAACAATGTATTTTTGTTCTTTATAAAAAAAAATACATTTTTTTTTTATTGATTTCAGAGAGGAAGGGAGAGGGAGAGAGAGAAATATCAATGTTGAGAGAGAACCACTGATAGGCAGCCTCTGGCATGCCCCCCACTGGGGATCGAGCCCCCAACCCAGACATGTGCCCTTGACCAGAATTGAGCCTGGGACTCTTCAGACCGCAGGCCAACAGTCTATCCACTGAGTCAAACCCACCAGGGCACAATGTGAATATTTTAAAGGTTTATCTCTATAGTGCTGAATTGCCCTCCAGAAATGAAGTGTCAGTTTATAGTCTTATCATTAGCATGCGAGTAAGCTCATTTAATTTTGGCTAAATGCTGCTAACATCCCAGTCACTAAGTAACATCTAGAGCACAAAAGTAGGGATCATGTTACAGTTACCCAAGCTTTTTAGATTTTTTTGGAGCTTCTTTATTTTGAAGTTTAAGATGACTTTGAAATGTACTTACTGCTGTATTAGTCAATTTTTAGCCAGAGATGAAACCTTTTATTTTTTTTGCCTTCTCCTTAAAGGAAAACACTGCAAAGGGAACATCACGAATAGCTATGACTTAGTAGGTCAGGGCTTGGTAAAAAACAAAAGACATACCTATCAATATTATTGTACCAAACGTTTTCCTTTCATAAAATCACAAACTGGAGAAAATACTACCATGAAAACCCTACTTAGGAAACATCCAGAATTGCTCTCCTGCCCTCCTGTCTTCCTTCCGGCCTTCCCTTTACCCGACCTCTTCTCTTCCCCCCTAATGAGACCCCTGGTGCCCATATTCTCAAGGAGGCTTTTCAAACACGCCTTGGGCTCTCCCTCCGAGACCTGAGAGGAGTTGGACAAAGCTGACCCGGGGCTCCAGAAACGAAACCGTGTTCTGTCTCTTGCTTTTCCTCTCTTTACCTTAATTAACCCAGATTGGGGTTCACATTTTTTCTGATTTCTCTCAGATGCTTTCTGCTTGCTCTTATTGCACAACATGATAAATTAAATAATCTTTTGTAATTATATGGAACACAATATATTTCCTAAAGCATCCGTCGGAGGCTCTCCAGAGACCCTGCAGGTACAACCTCACTGACCTCTCAGTATTCCTGGGCTTACTTAACTTTCGGGTATCTGAAACAAAGCCACATATTTCACTGTCAGAAAAATAGACGGAAACCTGATAGTTTCACTACAAATGGGTGTATTCGCTAATGGAATACTATGCAGTTATAAACAAGAATGAAGAGGCTCTCTTTGTACCAATATGGAAAGAGTTTTAAGATACATTGGTTGTGTGAAAACAATCAGGGTTCAAAATAGAAAGCCTCACATGTTATCTTTTGGTAGAAAATGAGAAAGTATAAATATACACTGAGTGGCCAGATTATTATGACCAGCCAGATTATCATGACCATCCCATCAGTACAATGAAGTGAATTAGTTATGCAAATAATAATAATAATAAAACCTTGAGAGTATTTGTTTAGGAAGTTTTCAATATTCAGTATTTTTGGAAGTGTCAATGAAGTACTGATGGGGTAGTCACAATAATCTGGCCGGTCATAATAATCTGGCCACTCAGTGTATATGCATTTGCTTGTTTTTGCATAAATTCTAGAAAAATACACAAGAAACTAGATACAGTGGCAATGTTTGGGCAGAAGGAGGGAAACTAGGCAGATGGAAAACCAGGGTGGAAGAGAGACTTTTCACTTTATATCTTATTTATTTTTAAGATGTGAATGTATTATCTCCTTAAAAATGAATAATAATAATAAATTACACTTGTGTTCAGGAAACAGAAACATGACATATTAATAGCATGTGAGAGAGCCCAGTCCCTGCTCATAAGGAGGCACTTTCTCACAGGTTTATATTTTATTCATAATTCTGGGATTCTTTCCACCATTAATGTGTGTGACAGGCTTGACCTGGGTGTTGGCAGCTCTTCTTAGTTGGAGGGCATCCCTGGAGAGGAGGAAGGGAGTCTTTTTCTTACTCCAGGCGAAGACGGGACCCTCCTCTGCCTTCCTGGCATCCTTCAGCTGTCTGGGTCCTGCTGGAACTGGCATGACCCACTCTGGCAGGCAAGGGGAGGAGGCAGCCGGGGCACAGGTACTGGCACCGTCCCCAAGGTGAGCTGTTTCTGACTGCAGGCATCATGGAGACAGCCTTGAAGAACTGGCAAAACCAACCCCTTTCTTTCTTTGCAGGATGATGAAGATGCTAATACTGGGGCAGTTGAAAGCAAACGCTGAAGGTTTTTATTCTGAGAATATGCTCAGAGGACAATGCTATTAATGATCCTTGGCCAGGCCCAAGCTTGTTAATATTCCCAACACCTTAGAAGAGTTCAGCAGCACGTGTCTAATTTGAACTAATTTATTCTGTTACTATTTTGGATTTCTGCTGCCAGGAACTCAGGGCATATGGCATTCCCCTAAGACACGAAGGAGGAAACCATTATGGGTGATAATAAGGAATGCACACTCATTGATATGTTTAACATCTTGGCTTGAAGATGAAATTCTAAGCCATGAGTCCCAGTGGCTTCGCAGCTGTGTGGAGGTTAAAGTACATTTCCCCACGACTGCTGCCTTTATTCCGACAGTGCGAGGGGGCTCTGGGGCTACTCAGCTTTGGCTTTGTGATGGTGATAGGAAGCACCTGGATGCTTGCTAAAAATACAGGTTCCTGGGCTCCACCTAAGCCAGCCGTGGGCAAACTACTGAATAAAACTAAAAAAAAGAGACCATAACCTTTTATGTAATGATGTTTACTTTGAATTTATATTAGTTCACACAAACACTCCATCCATGTTTTTGTTCCGGCCCGCCGGTCCAGTTTAAGAACCCATTGTGGCCCTCGAATCAAAAAGTTTGCCCAACTCTGACCTAAGCCCAGGGAATCAGTTTGTGACAACTGCCTCAGATAATTCTTTTTTTAAAAAAATATATTTTATTGATTTTTTACAGAGAAGAAGGGAGGAAGATAGAGACTTAGAAACATCGATGAGAGAGAAACACCGATCAGCTGCCTCCTGCACACTCCCCACTGGGGATGTGCCCACAACCAAGGTACATGCCCTTGACTACCGCATTGTGGCCCTCGAATCAAAAAGTTTGCCCAACTCTGACCTAAGCCCAGGGAATCAGTTTGTGACAACTGCCTCAGATAATTCTTTTTTTAAAAAAATATATTTTATTGATTTTTTACAGAGAAGAAGGGAGGAAGATAGAGACTTAGAAACATCGATGAGAGAGAAACACCGATCAGCTGCCTCCTGCACACTCCCCACTGGGGATGTGCCCACAACCAAGGTACATGCCCTTGACTACCGTCGAACTTGGGACCCTTGAGTCCGCAGGCCGACGCTCTATCCACTGAGCCAAACTGGTTAGGGCTGCCTCAGATAATTCTTTTCAGCAAGTTTGAGAAACATTTTATTTTATTTTTTAAAATATATTTTATTGATTTTTTACAGAGAGAAAGGGAGAGGGATAGAGAGTTAGAAACATCAATGAGAGAGAAACATTGATCAGCTGCCTCCTGCACACCCCCTACTGGGGATGTGCCCGCAAGCAACCAAAGTACATGCCCTTGACCGGAATCGAACGTGGGCCCCTTCAGTCTACAGGCCAATGCTCTATCCACTGAGCCAAACCGGTCAGGGTGAAATATTGCATTTTAGAACCTTGAGAAGAAAATGATGTTTTACTGAATCATCTTGTCTTTAGACTGACTCTTGCATTCCCTGAATGAAAGGAGCAAGCATTCTCCATACCTGGGATGTCTGTGATTCCTTCTGGCCACTGTCATAAACATAAGGGGCATCAATTATTTTAATTTTGCTTCTAGAATCTAGAATGTTTTCTTACCACTAGAAGATTATAAATATGTTAGGTACCCCCTCTGTGAATTGTTCAAAAAAATTATCTTTTTCCTGGCCCTGGCAGGATGCTCAATTGGTTAGAATGTTGGTCCTAACATGCTAAGGTTTTGGGTTTGGGCACATATAAGAATCAACCAATGAATGAATGAATACATAAGTGGAACAACAAACCAGTCTCTCTCTCTCTCTCTCTCTCTCTTTTATATATATATATATATATATACACACACATCTTCTTCCTCCAATTCTTCCTTAAAAACCAGATTCTTTCCTTTGAAAACCATCCCTGATAAATGCTTGCCTGCCAGGTTTAGTTTCGGCCAGCCGGTGCTTTCTGCTGGCCCACCACTGTCACTGATGACCTCAGTTAAATTTCTAGTCACCCTTTGAAGTGGATATAATTCCTCCATTTGTTGAGATGAGGAATTATGACTTTCCCACAGTTCTACAGTTCATTGGCAGTAAGATCCAGATTCCAACGCAATTTTTAATATTCTTTTTGCTACCTTCTGGCCACCTGCAGGACAAAATGTGAGGAATGCCATTAAGACCTTTGAGTCAACACATGTGAGAAGTTAGAGGAGGAAGGCATACCTTCTACTAGTGCAGGATGGGAAAAGCTTAATTCAGAGACACTATTTGAGTCTGAGCAGAGAAGGCAGGGCAAGATGTTACAGGCAAAGGTGGGGAGTGTATGAGGATGGGCTGTGGGCTAGTGCGGACCCTTTTTGTCATCAGCCACACCGATACTGGCTTGGTTTGGCAACCAGCTGAGTTGTGCGTGTTGATTCACTCGTATCACTGTGAGGATGGATGGCCTTTGCCACTGGCTCTTCTTGCCCTCTCTTTATCTACAAATAAATTATGCTTCCCTATGTCTGCATTTCTCCTTTTTTCACCTTTTGTAGAAATAGTCTTTGTAAAGCATATATCATAAAAGATGACATGTATTAGTTATGTAACTTGAAAGGTAAAATTCCACCATTTAGCAGCTAGTCTCAGTCTACAGGTTAAGAACTCATTTAATGGGCAAGAACATTTTCTCCTCATTATCACCTCCTTAAGTTGAATAGAACTAGGAGGCCTACACTTGGCCTTGGGGGGTTTTCCAAGGTGATAATGAGATGGCATTTTCTCTGACTTGATCTTATTTTAGTTCTTGGTATATTTGCTTTATTATCTCTACTAAATTTTTACTTGTTTTAGCAGAGACTGTGTCATTTCAGTGTTGAATTCCTCCCTGTACCAAGCTCATGCCTGCACATAGTAGGTGTTCAGGCAGTCTGAGATTCCAGGAAGGGCTTCCAAAATTTTCCTGATGATAGAATCAAAGGAAGGTTAAGAGAATAAGGATTATTTTTCCTTGTGGACAGCAGTAGCTCCTAGTTCATATAAGATTGATTTCTATATATTTATAATGGAAATCTTTCTTTCTAGCACCAGGAATATTTCTTTGCACTCTGCCTGGACACTGTTTTTGTGATCTAGGTGTTAACAGAAGGTGAATATAGAATCTGAGCAATAAATGGATGAGAATCATGAGGATTATTTCACCCAGGTTTTGGTGAAGCCTTAACAAGCACACCGCTTTAGGGACAACACACCATCACCTACCACATTTACCCACCTCCCCACTCTCCAAACTCTGCCTTATTCTCAGACCCCACCAGACCTTCCTGGCAGGTTGGTGTCAACAGAGTCAGATGCAATTCACTAGTTGGCTAAATCTAAAATAGAACTATTAATGTTTAAAAATTGTTTGCTCTGAGGTTAGTCTTATTTCTATCTGGACTGCTGCACAGTGTCCAATTATGTGTGTGATGCATGAATTTAAGAAGAGACGATATGGTATCATTTTCACCAGATCTCATTTAATCCTCTTGACTACCCTATGAGGTAGACCAGTGGTTCTCAACCTTCTGGCCCTTTAAATACAGTTCCTCATGTTGTGACCCAACCATAAAATTATTTTCGTTACTACTTCATAACTGTAATGTTGCTACTGTTATGAATCGTCATGTAAATATCTGATATGCAGGATGGTCTTATGCAACCCCTGTGAAAGGATCCTTCGACCGCCAAAGGGGTCACGACCCACAGGTTGAGAACCGCCGAGGTAGACAGAGCTGGGATTCGAACCCTGCTGGTTCCAAAGCCCATACTCTTTACACTACATTATACTGCCTCCCCATGGACACTCAAGGCCTCCATAATCTCACGCCCAGGCATTAAAACTGTCTCACCTCTTGCCGTTCATGCCTCCCTTTAGGATTGCCAAGCTGCTCTAAGTTGTACGTGCTGTGCTGTATCTTCTCCATACGCAGAATGGTTTGGTTGCACTATACCTGTTTGACTGAGCTCTGAATACCCAGGATCAGGAAGATAACATTACAATGGTAACAGGTAAAAGAAATATAAATTTATTATACGCCATGCACACTATGTAATAGGTCCTTATATAGGTTGGTTCATTTAATTTTCATAATTATCTCATGCAGTATCAGTGAGAAAATATGTATGTAAGGGTCAAGAATTTAGACTTTGGAGCCAGTTTCTCCAGGATTGAACCTCAGCTTTGCTACTTACTAGCTGCTTGACCTTGGGGAGGTCACT
>NW_006293778.1:1540889-1547536 GCF_000327345.1 Myotis davidii | reverse complement strand
CAATACCTTAAAAAAAAAATGCTTCCAGCCAGGCCAAGCTGGCATGGCTCAGTGATTGAGCGTCGACCTATGAACCAGGAGGTCATGGTTCGATTCCCCATCAGGGCACATGCTTGGGCTGCAGACTCAATCCCATGTGGGGTGTGCAGGAGGCAGCCGATCAATGATTCTCTCTCATCATTGATGTCTATCTCTCTCTCCCTCTGCCTTCCTCTCTGAAATCAATACAAATATATTTTTATAAAATGCTTCCGTATTAAATGTGGTACCTTGGATTGGGTACAGGAACAGAAAACAGACATTCATTAGTCAAGCCATGAAAAACTGGGAGAATCCTTTTTTAAAATAATACTCAAGTTATATTTTATTTTTTAAAAATATATTTTTATTTTTGTTGATTTCAGAGAGGAAGGGAGAGGGAGAGAGAGATAGAAACATCAATGATGAAAGAGAATCATTGATTGGCTGCCTCCTGCAGGCCCACACTGGGAATGGAGCCCACAACCCTGGCATGTGCCCTGGACTGAAACTGAACCAGAGACCCTTCCGTCTGCAGGCTGACGCTCTATCCACTGAGCCAAGCCAGATAGGGCAAAACTGAGAGAATCTTAAATGCACGTTGCTAAGTGAAAGAAGCCACTCTGAAAGAACTACATATTGTATGATTCTAACAATATGAGATTTCGAAAAGGGCAAAACTAAAGGGACAGTAAGAAGATCAGTAGTCGTCAGGGACCTAGGAGAGGATGGGGTGGGAGATGAATACATGAATCACAGGGGACCTAGGGCAGTGAAAATATTCTGTATGATATTATAATAATGGGTAAATGTCATTAGGCATCCGTAGAATGTACAACACAAAGAGTGAACTTTAATGCAAACTATGAATTTTAGTTAATAATAATGTATCAATATTGGCTCATTATTTTAACAAATGTACCACACTAATGCAAGATATTAATAATAGGGGAAATTGTGCCAGGCATGGAGGGACAGGGATGGGATGAGTATGTAGGATATGTACTACCTGCTCAATTTTTCTGTAAATCTAAAGTTATACCCCCAAAAGTCTATTAATTATTTTTTAAAGAAGTACATAAATGGGAAGTCGGTTGACCTTGAATAAAATCTGGATTTTAGTTAATAGTAATGTAACAATGTTAATTTTTTAAGTTTTGACAATTGTATCATAGTCACACAAGATATTAATACTATGAGAAAATATTGAAGAGTATATGAGAACTCTCTGCATTATCTTTGTAACTTAAAAAAGAAATTTTTATAGTTGAAAGTATTACATAAGTCCCTTTTTCTCCCCTATGGACCCCTTCTAGCCCACCCCTGCTCCCTGTCCTAGGCCTTCATCACCCTATTGTTGGTGTCCATGGGTTATGCATCTTTGTAACTTTTCAACAAATCTGAAATTAATCCAAAATAAAAATTTTATTTAAAATAGAATGCCTCACAGCAAATGAGAGTCAGGGCCTCCTGGCTGACCACCCCTCAGGCATGGGTGCTGTCCTCAACCAGGGCACTGCCAGGAGCACCAGGGCTGTGTAGGTTGTGGGAAGTAGATGATAAAGGGATATCAAATGGTCACACTTCAATTCTGGACTTTAGTGACAACTATGGCTCCAAAGTTCCTAGGAGACAAAGGTTAAATGTGATATAAAACACTAAAGCACAACTCAAAGAATTATGCAGATGCCATCATCTATTTTTGGAACTAAACAGAAATGGCAACGGAACAAAACTTGCAGTTGTCCCTCCTTAACTAAGTCTCATCTTTCTCCTTGGAACATCTTTTTTTCCTCTGTCCTTCTATATTTGAGTGACTAAGGTAGGCCCTGGAGATTCTTCAAGGAACAACACAGAAGTTCTGCCCTCAAGGACGCCAAAACGTTTCCTTCAATAGTCAGAGTAGGTGTTTGCCCTTAACTTGGTGTGTGGTCTCATCTTGGATGCCCTTAATGCTGATTTTAATATTTGTTATTTTTTTTTAACACTCTCTCCTAAGTCCCCAGAAGAGTTTCCAATACTACCTTGTGCCATTCCACAATATTTCAAAGACTTTCTTGTCTGCTTTGTGGTATTTTATCAATGGCCACCACCTCTGACACTGGTGCCTTAAGGACTTCTTTAAAAACTCATCAACATGTCATTATCCTTCCTTTGAAAAGAACAATAGCCATGGGGAGCAGGCCATAGAGGTGGGGAGGAGCAGTCATTTAGCTTGTGACCGTATAAAGTGTTGAGTTTCACACTAGGACTCCTTAGATTTGGCTCACACCAAGGTGGCCCTGATATTGGCTCATGGAAGTTCAAAAGAGGAGAATTCTTCACGGGTCACCACTCGTAGCTCTGGCTCTCAGGTTCAAATGCTGGACTGTTACCACTTTACTTTGTATGGTTCCTAGCTCACATCTGGCTCTTTCTTACCTGCCTTTATGTTTAATCTGTTTCATCAGAGTAGCAAGGGCAGAATACCTATTCTTCAAGAGTTTGTTTTATTTGCTTGATCAGTGAGGGTATTGGAGAGCAAAGCACACTATTTCCCCAGACCCTACCTGCTACCTCATGGTGTGAAAGAGATGAGGGATCTCCCTGGGGTCTCTTTATAAGGGTACTAATCCCATTCATGACCTAATCACCCACCAAAGTTTCCTCCTCCTAATGCCATCACATTGGACATTAGGATTTCAACATATGAATTTTGGTGGGGACACATTCAGACCATAGCAGTCCCACAAATTAGGTAGTCAGTCCTGTTGATGTGCAAAACTTCAGGAGGACCAGACAGATTGGGGCTCAAATTTGGGCTCAGCTCCTTGCTAGCGGGAAGGTCATGAATGAATCCTTACTAAAATCTCTAAGCCTGTGTCCTCATCAGTTCAATGGGGACACTTCCCCATTGCAAGAAATATTTAAATGAAGCCCCTCCCTCCACAGTGGTCCCTTCCAACAGAATTCAGATATAGTGTGAGAGTGGGAATGGGTTATCATTTGCTGGGAGACAGGGAGAAGGAAAGAGGGAAGTCAACTGTACAACTTAGGAATGAGAAAGTTAAGTTTGTAACTTGGGATAGTCTTGAGTCATAGAGAAAGTGAACAGAGAGCTTTGACAAGTGTAATCTCATTTTAACAAGCACCCCTGGGAGGGAAAAGGTGATAACAGGGCTGAGGGGAGACAGAGGAAGAAGGCTAGGGGTGGGGGAAGTAGCAGAGTTACAGTACCAGGAGCAAGAAAAGAACAAAACTGGATCCAATAATTGGACAATACAAAACCGAACATTCCCATTGTTAAACGAGGCGGCAGATTTTAAATAATAACAGATTTCCGGTTTTAACCACAACAGCTTTTATCAGGTTAAGCATGAAAGCAGACGAGCAGTGCACATACATGGGGAAATTTACCATCTTGGTTTAATAAATGAGTTTATGTGCTATGTTGAAACAGTGCAACTTCCTTAATCTAATATCTGATGAAGGAGCAAGCATAGAAGAATTAATTTACCACGCACTAATTAAAGAAGGGTATGCACTGTATATACGTGAAAGTCTCTGAAATGAATATTTGATAAACAATATCTGGTAAATTAAAAATCTGAAATGTTAAATTAAATGCAAATTAAAAATCTGGAATGTCAAATTAATTAAATACAGGAAACGGCATCAAATAACATTACAGGTCTCAGTTAAATCAGGGAGGGAAAAAAAAGCCAAGTCACTCAGCATCACCTCTTGCCAGCACGCACTCTTGACTCACCTGTTGGGAATAAATGAGACTGACAGAAGCTTCGGCTTTATCTATGAATTTGCGTGACACAGGCACACACATTAATGGGCACTTTTTACTTGTGAAGCTAAGTGGGGAATAAACGGAACTGCTTTTTCTTTATCGTGGAAAAAGTGCTAGGAGATTTATTCAAATCAGCGGATCTTCTAGCTTGAGATAAGGACATCCAAATTGCTAAATAAAGCAACCCTGCTGGGCAGAGTGATTCATCCTGTGCGGTGGCTGAGTGTATGTTTGATGTGCAGCAGAAGAGTGAGCTTGGAGAACCAGCTCAGGATGTTCCCAGAGACCTGCCCCTTCTGTGGCTTTGCTGTGGACAGAGGACGGAGATGTCCTGCTTGTCCTGTAGGCATGGGCCCCACTGCCCTTAAAGAAATCTAATGGGTGGGGTCAGCCATGCTTTCTTGTGCTTCTTGGGAATAGGAGATGCCTCTAAACCAAGCACGTTAAACTCAAAAGGCTAACACGGGCCAAATAAACAAGGTTTAAGTTGATGTGGGCCGCAAAAAAACAAAAGCTTCAATTTTCATAGAAAAGTAGGTTTATTTCGATAGAGACGTACTAAATACAAAAGGCTGAAATACACGAGTATTTGTTAACATAAAATAATAGAACATTTTAATAAAAATTAATATGTTTTCTTGAACATTAACTTACCAGACACTGAATAACTGCACAAACTAATAAGCAAATAAACTTACTTTTCTTGTTCTCCAAAAGCAAAATATTTCCTGTTGTGCACACCAAACAAGTCAGTCCAAGACTAATGACATGGCAATCGGCTGCCGAAATATTTGCTGTTAGTATTAGTGGAGAGAAATGATGTGCCTGCGCGGAAGGTGCGGAAGGGAAATGAATGCAACACGATTATAGTAATCAGTCATTAGCAAACGTTGTAGTTCGTTATTAATAATTATGTATAACAGGGTATTGTAAACATTGTTACAAAATTTTTATTAAAATGTTTCTTACATACCGTTATATTGGCTGGGCCGCAAAAATATTGTTGGGCCGCAAGTTTGACATGCTTGCTCTAAAACCGTCATCTACTATCACCTGACTTCACTTGAACACAGGATCAATCCCAGTGGGTCCTCCAAATTTGAAATTCTGCTCCTGCACTAACTGTTGAGCTCTCCTGGACAGGCACTTGTTTTTCCTTTACCTTGTTTCCTTATCTGTTGGATGAGGCTCTCAATGCTGACACCACTGAGAGCTGCCAGCAGGAGTAACTGATGAATTCAAGTGCTTCATAATTTTGGCCCTAACCGGTTTGGCTCAGTGGATAGAGCGTCGGCTTTCGGACTGAAGGGTCCCAGGTTCGATTCCGGTCAAGGGCATGTACCTTGGTTGTGGGCACATCCCCAGTAGGGGGTGTGCAGGAGGCAGCTGATCGATGTTTCTAACTCTCTCTTCCTTCCTCTCTGTAAAACAAGTGCTTCATAATTTTGGTTTTAACTTCTGCCAATTAAACAGGATTCTAAAGTACCCTAAATCACCAGAGTAGTTTTCCTTTGTCCCAGTCCTTGGGTGTCTATGTTATAACACTTAAAATATATACTTTATTTCTAAAAAAAGAAAAAGAATGAAGGTATATTTTATTTAATGGATATTATATAAAAAGTATATTATATTTAGTGGATAGGAAACTTTATGGAATAGATTATTTTTGCCTTCTTGTGGCCCACATAGTACCTTGTTCATATCTCTATTTTAGCAGCTACTCTGTATTGCAATTATTTAAAAAATCTTATTAATTGTAAGCATTTATTTAAAATAAAGCAGTAATATATGAAAGGATTCTTTTTAAAATATCCAAATAATCCAGGTAAAGATAACGGCTCCTGAACCACAGTTTTCAAACCAGACATGCCCCCTGTCATGGTTTGGTGTATGACCTTTTAGGCCTTTTCTTTCCATGTACTTATAAACATATAATTTTTAGGGAAAAATTGTTGATGTAAATTGTTTTGCACCAGATCTATCAACTGGCAACTTGCTGTTTTAAAAATTATATAATATGGAGAATCTTGTATCATTGAATTATAAATGTATTTTTTAACTGCTGTGTACAGCATTCTGTGTATCAAAACTTTTTTATTTCTATATTGATAACATTAGGTTGCTTCAAACTTTTGCTAACATAAACAAAGCTGCACTCGTTGGTAGGCCTTTTGTCTAGTGTTTCTCAAATACTCAGTTCTATTTATTTCTCTGTTTCTAGCGCTTGGTGAAGTGCCTGGCATGTATAAATGTCTAACAAATATTAATGAACAAATGAGTGAATGAATAAGTAATTGAATTAATTTGAGAAGAATTTCATATTTATGAACATGTCTACCATATGAATATGTCTACAATGATTTTGTTTGATAGTAGTGCAATGGAGCCAAATGATGGTTTTATTAGGCATACTAAAAGATATTGAAATCAAAGACTATTGTGCCAAATTTTCTACCTCTGGCCCTATTCTATTCAGCACTTTAAAAAAAGCGGGTGGGTCGGGGGGCAGGTAGGGGGAGATCATTATGCTAAGTGAAATAAGCCAGTCAGAGAAAGATAAATATCACATGATGTCTCTCATTTGTGGAATATAATGAACATAAGCTGATGAACAAAAATAGATCCAGAGACAGAGAGGCATCGATCAGACTGTCAAATCTCAGAGGGAAGGTAGGGGAGGATGTGGGTAAGGAGGAGAGATCAACCAAAGGACTTGTATGCATGCATATAAGCCTAACCAATGGACACAGATACCAGGGGTGTGAGGGTATGAGCAGGGTATGGGGAGGGGGAAGGGGGGATAAGGACACATATGTAATACCTTAATCAATAAAAAAAAAAGGAACGC
>NW_006293778.1:1523502-1540834 GCF_000327345.1 Myotis davidii | reverse complement strand
AAAAGAAATTTGTGTGAAATCAGCAGGTATTCTCAGGAAATTTGCAGAATATAAAATATAAATAGCTAATATAAGCATGATTATTTTGATTTAAGAGTCAAAATAATTTTATTAGTTGGAATACTGAACAGGGGGAATAATTTTTCCAAGACAAAGATTTCTGGAGCACCTACAATATCAGGGTCCTACCATGCTCCTTCAGTCCACACTCAAAAGATTAATAGGTACATCCCTGCGGTCAGAAGCTCATAAAGAAATTTCTGAATTTAGATACATCTTAGGCAGATGTCCATGTTAGGGAATTCCTAAATGAGGAATAATTCATGGAAAAAAGATTTGGGGGTTTAAGTTGACTGCTGCCTCAACATGCGCCAAAGATGGAAGCAACTAAAGCTACTCTGGCCTAAAATAGCATTTGTAGAACTAATAGGTACATAATCCAGAGCAGTAACCTCACTGACTGTGGAGTGTATCAGATGGGATCCTTCCCTGGGCATCCTCTTGAACTGGTGGTTGATATCATCTTAACTGGTACATGAGTGATATTCTAGGTGAAGGGCTCATGGGAAGCTTATTGAAAGGGGAGATCATTTCAACTGAGTTTTTTTTTTTTAATCCTCACCTGAGGATATTTTTCCATTGATTTTTAGAGAGAGTGGGAGCGAGAGGGAAAGACAGAGAGAAATATCAACGTGAGAGAAACACATTGATTGGTTGCCTCCTGCATGAGTCCTGACCAGGGCCTGGGCCCGGGAGAAGGAGCCTGCAACCAAGGTACATGTCCTTGACCGGAATGGAACCTGGGACCCTTTGGTCCACAGGCCGATGCTCTATCTACTGAGCCAAACCTGCTAGGGTTCAACTGAGTCTTTAAGAAGAGAAGAGTTAGCAATGGAAGAAAAAGCGTAAGCAAATGGTTGAAGGCGAGGAAAGGAGAGGAACCCAAGTGAACGTCTGTTTAGTCTTCCCTCAGTAACACAGGACTGGATAAAGGAAGGAATAGGAAAGAAGTTGGACTGTCCTTACCCCAGACTCTAGCCTGTTCCCAATCCTTTCCCCAACATGCTGTGAGCAGCACAAGTCAATGTGGTTACAGCTGGGAGTCAAGGAATCTAGAGCTGGGTGTGATGATGCAGGACACAGGAATCAACTGTTGGAGGCTCATCCTCTCACAGATCTGGTGGTTGCTGCTGGCTGTCGACTGGGACCTCAGCTGTGTCTGTTGGTCAGACCATCTCTGAGGCCTCGCTGTCTGGCTGCTTGGGCTTCCTTACAGCATGGTAGCTAGGTCTCAGGGGTGAATATTCCGAAAGAACCAGGGGGAAGCTGTATCGCCTTTTAAGATTAGTGTCAGAAGTCACATAGCATCACTTCTGCAATAGACAAAAGCCCAGATTTAAGGGAATGGAACATAAATCCCAACTTTTGATGGGAGGAACATCAATATATTGTAACCACAGCATGTGGGATGGGAGATGGTGTTGCAGCCAGTTTTTGGAAATCACAGTCTGCCAAAATGTATCTTCCATAAAGGGACACTAAAATCTTGATGAGAAACCTGTTGCTAAAAGTAAAGAGTGATACTCTAAATAAGCTTTTATAGGAAGCTTGATGTATAGAATATTCCATCATGGAGATAATCTGGATAAGAAACATACTAGTGTTTAAATTGGTAATTTAAATTAGCTTAGGTAGCAGACCATCTCTGAGGCCTCGCTGTCTGGCTGCTTGGGCTTCCTTACAGCATGGTAGCTAGGTCTCAGGGGTGAATATTCCGAAAGAACCAGGGGGAAGCTGTATCGCCTTTTAAGATTAGTGTCAGAAGTCACATAGCATCACTTCTGCAATAGACAAAAGCCCAGATTTAAGGGAATGGAACATAAATCCCAACTTTTGATGGGAGGAACATCAATATATTGTAACCACAGCATGTGGGATGGGAGATGGTGTTGTAATTTCCAGTTTTTGGAAATTACAGTCTGCCAAAATGTATCTTCCATAAAGGGACACTAAAATCTTGATGAGAAACCTGTTGCTAAAAGTAAAGAGTGATACTCTAAATAAGCTTTTATAGGAAGCTTGATGTATAGAATATTCCATCATGGAGATAATCTGGATAAGAAACATACTAGTATTTAAATTGGTAATTTAAATTAGCTTAGGTAGTTTCAAATCATATTAGATTTGGACCATTTGTCAGAGGAGAGGGGCAGCTGAGTTACTATTAACTGTGTTTACAGTTTGTTTGTTTTTTAGTACCAATTTATCCCAGGTAGTAAGCAGCATGAACCTATTACGTGAGACTAATGTTTAAATTGGGAAGAACCAGTTAATTAAAATTCAAGGAAAGATAAAGAACATAGACATGCCGTTGGATAAATAAAAATATTTTATATGTGTATATATGTATTTGTGTGTGTGCATACCACATACCTGTTTATGTTCACACATTGGTGTGATGCACACATATTAATCACATTCTAGGGTACATAAAATAGGAAAGGGATCGTAATACAAAGAAGCATAACCTCAAACGATGATGGTACTCATTGAAAGGTCAAATTAAATGTGATTTAAAGAACAACATCAAGGGTACTCTCTGTTTGGTAAGCAATCTTGTATAAGGAAATAAACATAGAAAGATTTGTGGGATTAATGATACAACCCCCTCCCAGAGTAGGCAAGTGTGCACACACACACACACACACATGCACACTCACAATTAAAGAATTACCAGAATTAATATTAATCCTTTGGTTTTCTTTTCTCTTTAGTACTAACCCAATGCTACCTTCATGTTTTTATTCATGAAGAAAAAATGTCTCCATTTATAGAGACCACATTCTTCCTACCGAAGCACAATATGAGATTGATCCAGAAATAAAGTTGCAGGTCTGTATTTCGTAGTAATTAACAAGGAAACTTCCTATGTATTAGTAGCATTTCCCTGTAGGTATAGTCAATTTCCCACAGCAATAGAAGATATAATTATACTGATGGAAATCACAGGAGATGCCTAGAAGGGATTGGCCTTTCACCTTCTGTAATTCATTGAAAGATCTTATCTTTTTGACAGGTGCTGTCAGAGCAAGGGGCTGGGAGGCAGGATATTCCACATGCTCCCCCCAGCCCCCAACTAATTTGCTTGGAGGAAAAAAAAAGTATTTATTGCAAACACTCAAAAGCAGTGTGATAATCCAGGTTTAGCAGAGAATTCTCTAAATCTTTTTCTCCCTGTCCTTGTGTGCCTGCACTCTCTTTCTCTCTGTCCCTAGGTCTCACTCCCGGCCCCCAAAAAACCCCAAAAGAAAACATTAGCCATTCCTTCCAGCCTCATGTTTCCAAAATATCTGTAAGGAAATGTGTGTATATTTATGCACACACACACACACGTATTTTTTTCCCTTCTTTATAACGAGTCTTTACTGCCAGCTTTTGTACTTTACATTGTTTGTATAGAAAAATCAACACTGGGACAAGCCAGCATTCTGGGAAGGACTTTCTACCCCCACAAGGTCTGACTTACTTTCACAGTTGCTTCCTGGTTTGCTGCTTTTGTTCAAGGGACATTTCCTTCTGGACTAAACCACCCTCGGATATAACACGGGATGCCCAGGATTGTGTGAGAGTCAAAGCAGCCCCATGGATGGATGCGAATTGTTGCTGAGAACCCAGAAGCAGCAGGACTAGTAGCCTCAGCCACCCAACGGGAAATGAAAAGATGCCTGAAGTTTGGGAGTTTCTCTCCCCCTCTCCCACATCCATTTTATTTTTGTGGCAAAACTTGAAACAAAGCTAGAGTGAAAGTGCTTTCATGCAGTGGGTGGTGGAGGCTCTGACTCAGGCTCTGCAAACATGACATTGCTTGAGCCCCGAGAGGAACGCTCCCACAGGATTCCAGAGAAACAAAGCTGCCTGCTCCATCGCGTGGCATCATCCACCTTGGGAATTCCGGCCCGCACAGGTGCAGGCCTTCTGAGGCACATGAATGGAATTGCCAGAGTTCAAAGAGGTTTTGAACTTTAGTTCTAGGCTTTCTTGGTTGCATTTAGCCTATTTGGATAATAGGTTTAGGTCCGGAACTACTAAAGCAGAAATTTCCCAAACGCTCTCACTATTATTTTTCCATTATTTTAAGAAATAAGATTAGGTTAGTAAAAATTTAGAAGCCCAATAGTACCCATTAGAGGGGTTTGTTAAATAAATAATAGTATGCCTGCTTAATTGAATAGTATGTAGTTATTAAAAATGTTAAACCATTAGGAAAGTTATCTATGGGTGGTAGGATAGCAGGGAATTTCTTTTTGTTTATCTGAACTTTAAGATACAGAGAATGTGTGTTACTTTGGTAATGATAATAATATAATTTAAGAAAGAAAACAGATTATATAGGACTCTTGGAGCTTTCCACTCTTGTGCTTGGCAGTTGGCACTAATTTAACAGAACAAAACATGCGGCATGGCCATGCGAGGATCAAATGATAGGAAGCACCCAGAAATTCCCTTAGAAAGCCATAGTTTTGGGGCTAAATCTGTTAGAAGTTGGCATCCATGCTCATTCCAGCGCCCAGCCCACATGATGGTAAATGAATACATTGGCAGAGTACTCGCATATGCATGTAGGTGTGGGGTTTCATCAGCCAAGGTGAAACAGACTTTATCACAGAAAGGAAATGTTCTTGCCAAATATTTGTTGCATCTGAGGATGCAAAAATTCTAGCCCAGATATTTGAGGTTATGTGGGGCACTTATTCCCAGCCAACATGCTAGTCATTTTAGTCCATAGAGATATGCTGGGTTTGCTCATAAACTTTGCCAGCTCTTCACCCTATAGACTTGCAGTAGATGAATAGACAGTCGGGTGGCAGATCTCATGGATGAATGGCAATGCTTCAGATAAGCCATAGAACTGTGAATGTAGGACCCCCTAGTGTTCATAGGCCATGTGATCTCTGACCTGGTAGCTTTGGTTTTTCATTATTACCTTTAGTCAGCAAGGCCTTTGGCCTCACTAGACTGAGAGGCCCACTATGGGCCAGGCATTTCAAATGCCTTGTCTCTTTTTTACATGAACTTTGCAACGTCAGGATGATTATCCTTCCTTTTACAGATGAGGAAAATGAGACTCAGAAAACGTAAGTCCTTGGGTCTGAAATTTGTAGTGCTCAAGAACCCAGAACTGTCTGAGTGAAAATCTGATGCTTATTCAATCATCAATATTATAATTTCACTAGGAGCCCAGCACACGATTTGAAATCACACAGCGCTGCCCACTCCTTCTCTGGCCCTTGAAGCAGCCACGGCCACTGCTGATCAGGCCCTCCCCCAGTGCAGGTGCACGGAGGCCCCTGCAGCCTCACCCCCGATGCTGCTGCACAACCTCCTCCTGTCCGGTCGACCCATTACGGCATCCCGGTTAATTAGCATATTTCTCTATTATTTATAGAGATTATAAACAAAATTTCACAGCCTTAATAATTTTCAAGTGGCTTATTCAAATCTAGATGCTAGTCTATATTATTCTCTACTTATGCCAACTCTTACAGTCTCTTCTTCTTTCCTCCTTCCTTTCATCTACTCCATTATCTCCACTTGCACCCCCTTCGCCAGCATAGCTCCATGGTTGAGCGTCAACCTAGGAACTTAGAGATCATGGTTTGATTCCTGGTCATGGCACATGCCCCGGTTGTGGGCTTGATCCTCAGTGTGGGGAGTGCAGAAGGCAGCCGATTGATGATTCTCTCTCATCGTTAACGTTTCTATCTCTCCCTCCCTCTCTCTTCCTCTTTGAAATCAATAAAAAATTATTAAAAAAATAAATAAAGTAAAAAGTTACGCAGCTATATAGCTTTTCTCTTTTAGCCCAGGCTATCATATTAAATTTTTACTTTACTAATGGGAGAAAGGGAAGAAAGAGGCTTTACTATTTTTTAAGCAAAGGTTAAAAAATAGTAAAGCAAGGTTTTATTAAGCAAGGTTTATTTATTAAGCAAGGTTTTAAAACAAATGTAAATAGAATCCTATATAATAAAAGCCTAATATGCCAATTGTCCCATCGGGTGGTCATTCAACTGGGATTTCAACCAGGAGACCAGGAGTTCAACCGCTCGTTATAATGTGCACTGACCACCAGGGGGTGGCGCAGAACATGGTGGATGTTCGCAATGTGGTGCTGGCAGTAGGCGTCAGTGGAGACACTGCTGGCCCCAATGGGCCCTGATGAGAGCAGGAACACAGTGGGATGGTGGAGCAGGTGAGCGGGCAGCGCCAGGCCAAGGCAGGTGTGCACCCATGCACGAATTTTGTGCACCAGGCCTCTAGTAGTACAATGAACTCCCATGTACCTAGCACTACTCAGCTTCAACTTATGAACACCTATTTCATCAAAATCCCCCATTTTCTCTTCCCATCTATTTTGAAGCAAATCCCAGGGATCATATCATCTCATCCATAAATAGTTAGCATGTATCACTACAAAATAAAAACTCATAACAGAATCATACAATACTATTATCACATCTTTAAAAATGAATGACAATTCTTTAATATCATCAAATATCTAGTTAGTATTAAATTTGCAATAGCCTCACAAATTTCTTATAGTTTTTATAGTTTATTTCAATCAGTGCCCAAATAAAGTTCACACATTATGATTTGTCAATATGTTTTTGTTTTTCTCTGCAAAAAGCTTTATTGTTTCATTTGGTCCAATGCATGGGAGAGGGCTTCAGGGTGGTTAAAAGAATGGCTAGTAGTTTTGGGGAGAGGCCCAGGTAAAAGCCAGACACCAGGGAATGCAGAAGGACCCTTAAAGGCCTCTGGGTTCCACAGGCTCCTAGTGGTGCTTGAGATGAGCCTTTCGAAGAGATACTCGCCCAGCCCAGCCTGGGGGCCAGCAGCCTGCGGAGGAGAGTCAGGTGTTGCCCATCTTCTTGATGAGTTTCACCCCCGCCCTCCAGAGCCACATCCCAGTGAAATGGAAGCCCAGGGAGAGGTAGGTGTGGGGGGCCGGCAGATGCAGGCTGGCCAGGCGGTTGACCGCAGCCTCCACCCCGGAGGAATAATTCTGACCAATTTGGGAGCTCATGGCTGTTCAGCAATAAGGAGTTAAGGTAGAAAAAAACCGGCATGTTGGCTGGTCTCGGAGGTGGTTCTGAAGGTGGTGACTGGATGAGTCGCAAGAGAGTGGCCAGAGGCTGGAAGAAGGGTCTTTTCTGTCCAAACACTGTTGAAGCAAAAGACAGATCCGGGACCGCTGAGGGCAACTCTGTTGATATGTTTTTTAAGTCTCTTTTAGTCTGTAGGTCCCTTTCTATCTCTCTCTCTGTTATGTAAATTATTTGTTCCAAGACTATTTGGCTAGCAGAATTTTCCATAGTTTGAATTTTGTGGATTGTATCCCTGCAGTGTACTTATCATATTTCTTTGTCTTCTGTCTGTATTTCTTATAAATTAGTATTTGCTCAGGAGGCTTGACCAGGTTCAAATTTGATGTTTTTTTTTTTTTGTTTTTTTTTTTTTTTGGGGGGGGGGTAAGGTTATTTCATAGTGGTGTTTGGTTCTTCCATGAGGAGCACATAGTGACTCTCTCTTTTTGTGAGGTTAGCAATCTTTATTAACAATCTTTGCCTTGACCCATTAATTCATTAGAGGCTCTAAAATGGTGATAGTTCAATTCTGTCATTTCCTCTTTATTTATTATACTGTTGTTGTGTACAGTATATACATTGATTAGCCAGGATACTTCTATAAAGAGAAACTCATTCTCAATTTACTCTTTCTTAAAGTGCTACCACATGTTGGGCATTTTACTATTTCATAAATCAAAGTATTAATAATTCACCCACCTTTTTCCTATAATATTAATTCTCAGGCATGTTTCATTTGGTCAAAGTATTTCCCCCTTTTCCACCCTTCTTTCCTCGATGCCCCCTTCTCCCTCCCTGTTGTTTTCTCTTTTTCCCTCTGGGTTTGGTTCTGCAAGGACAGTGACATCAGTGGTCACTAGGAGGCCATGAAAAGAGTTGGAGGTTCTGAGTGTTCAGAAATTAAATCTGAAAGATGTTTTCTTTTTGGCTCTTCAAGAAAATGTAGTCGTTTCCTAGAAACACTGGCCGCGTGCAACTAGGTTTACTGGAGACTCACCTGATCTGGTCAGGTTTTCCTGGTTTCCTGGATATTCGGAGGGTAAAGCTCACTCTGGAATTTATGTGCACAATTTTACCTTATCGGGGGTGACTTATTATTGCTTTCAGCCCATTCATGAAGTTTATGAGTAGATAAGTAAGCTGGTTGTTTTTCAGAGTTAAATCAATATTTGTACTGATATTTGTATGATATAAGATGCTGTCCAACACTACATCAAAGAATGTTGTGATTTTCCACAAAATTGCTCTTGGTCCACAGAATTTGGGGCTCAGCCTTTGTTGAGTAGCCTTTGCGATAAGGTGGGGCCTTTTTAGGTAAATGAACTTTCAAAAAGACCAAGGCACCTTAACGGCTGGGTTGGGTTAAAGGACTTCACCCAAATGACCTGACCAGTCGGGCGGGAGTAATCCTTCTCCTCAAGGTGGACCTCCATAGGCACGTTCGGGAAAGAACTCTGGCGCGAGAGCCAGGAGGCAGACTTGGTGCACACCTCGCCACAGCCGTTTTCTAAGAGGGTCTAGACAGGACTGGACTCTCTCTGAGCCTTACTTCCTCCACTTGTCACATGGCAATGGGTATGCCCTTGCCACCTCGCCAAGGCTGTTGTGAAAATCAAATAAGATAATGCAGGTGTTTTGATAGCCTCAAAGCCCTATTCAAATGAAAAAAACACTTCAGTCACCATTTCTTTAGTTGTGAAAAATAGCATAGTTAGCCCTGGCTGGCATGGCTCAGTGGTTAGAGTGTCGGCCCTCACACTGAAGGGTTTAGGGTTCAATTCCCTGTCAAGGACACATACCTGGGTTGCAGATTCGATCCCGGCCCTCATTGGGGGTACATTTGACAACCAATCAATGTGTGTCTCTCCTCTCTCTCCCCTCCCCACTTCCTTTCTATTTTCAATGGGAAAAATATCCTCAGGTGAAAAGAATAGCATAGTTAGGGTAAAGACTATATCTCACCTTAACATTTTGTTTTTCATTTTTTTTGCATATTATTTCTGGTCATTATACACATATCAATTTTTTACAGACTTGAAGTCATGCTATGGTATCATTTTATAATTTTTATGTTTGGTTTAACATTTTACTATTACCATGGCTCTGCATGCTGCATTATCTTTATAATAATTATTTATTTGTTATTACCATGGTTGAACATTTCAGTGATTTCATTTCTACATATGAAACTGCTGTGAACATTTTTGTGCATGAATTATTTCTTTAGAATAAATTCCCAGGGGTGTGATGACTGGGTGAAAATATATGGGCATTTTAATGGCTCTTAATAGATTTTGCCATATTGCTTTCCAAAGGCTAGTAACAATGAAACTGACACCAGCAATGAATATGGGCTGTTTAAAGTGATTATTTTAAATCAATTATTCACCAGCCGTATGTGAAGGCATGTCCCAGGACCCCTGCCTGCCAGCACCTTCCATTTCTGACTCATTCATTCACAAGAAATAAGTAAATGAACACGGAGACTGTGCACAATGAATAAACGAAGAGTTGAATTAGTTAAAATTCTAGAAAAGCCAGTGGGTTGTTCCTGTAGGTATTGCTTGCTTGCCTGTTTGATTTTACAGATTTAGTGATATTTTTGGCAGTGTTCTGGAACACACAGAGATATAATACTGCATTATCTGAATCTTTTATAAAAGCATATGTAGAAGTAGCATTTTTCCTCATGCTAGTTTTCAAGGACTTATCTTTTTATATCAGTCAAGGTCTTTTAGGTTTTGTTTTGTTTGGGGTCTGTAGGTTATTTTCCAAAAACATGACTTAACTTGAATAGATATTAATCTGTATAATTTCAAGTTATGGAATGATAATAACATCCATCATTTGAACATATAGATATTTTAGCTTTAAAAGCTCTATCTTGTGTTTTTTTCATTTGATCCTCACAACCACTGCACACGCTGGGCTGGGCTGGGCTGGGCTGGGCTGGGCTGGCCTTATCATCTCATTTGACTGACAGGGAGACTGAGGTACAAGGAGACCTGTCTAAGATTAAACCACTTCTCAGAGTTGCCAGCCTCCTATCTTGGCTCCTGGCTCTTTTCATCCAATTGCACAGTTTTTAAAAACATTCCTCCTTCATGTCCATACTGTGCTTCTCACTTACTTAAAAAATATATGGTTGTATAGGGTTAGCTGGTCTTTACAAAATGCTCTCTTGCAGAATGGTGTTGGCTTATTATTATTAAACATGTTTTTATTGACTTTCAGAGAGAGAGAGAGAGAGAGAGAGAGAGAGAGAGAGAGATTGAGAGAGATTAATTGATTGTCTGCTATATGTACCTGACTGGGGATTGAATTCATAACCTGGGTATGTGCCCTGACCAGGAATAGAACTGATGACCTTTTGGTGCATGGGAGCAACTGAGTCACACCAGCTGGGGCTATTTATCATTATTATTTTTTACGACAGTTGTGGGACCAAAGGAGTTTCTTAATGTCATGGCAATAGCTGTCATATGCTGGGTGGCTAGTATGTGTCGGGCACTTCTTACTGTTTTAATCCCCATCACAACTCTGTGAAAAAGAAGATGTTATCACTCACCATGTGCAGTTCAGAGAAGTAAAGAACTTTTCCAGTTTCACAGAGCCAGGAGGTGACAAAGCTAGAACTTGAACCCCGATCCCTTTCCATTAGAATCAAATGACCTTCATCTGTACCACACAGCTTTCCTCAATGGCCACTTTTCAAATGTTAATATAACAAAAATGAATTCTTCCTTATTATAAAAGAAACATATGTCAACCAAAGAGCACTTGAAAAATACAAAACATTAGAGTCAAACCGTGTTAGGGTATGTTTTCTCATGCACAGGACCTAATGTAAGATCTTATAAAGACTCATATTTCATACCAGAGATGAAAGCATGAAGTTTAAGCCTGCAGTCAGCATTTTTTTTTTTGCCTCACCCCTCTCCCCAACCTCCCCCGCCTCACCACCAGTCTAGCTTTCTGCAAAGCTTAAAGGTTTAACTCAATTAAATCCCACCTACCTGGTTTATGTACTCTCTTGTTTCCGGTCTTGTACTTATTTTGTTTGTTCACTTGGGAAGAAAGCAAACACGACAAAAAGAAATCAAGCCCTGACTTGGAACAGTAGCTAATAGAGCATCTTAAATCAACACAGCCAATGTAACTTGTACTGATTCAAGTAATAATTTTTGTCTCCACCATTTCACATTGTCTGTACTACCAACACTTCCAGGTACTGAGCCGGGGAACAATGGGGAGGCCCAGGTGTTTATTGGTCTAGCGCTCATCTTCGGTTTATGAAAAGAAGCCATTGACAGTCTTGTCTCCCAGACCTCCAGCGTCACACCCTGCCTTTTGACTACATGAAAGTGGTAGCAGAAAGCATTCCTTGAGACACAATAGAGCAACTTAGCAGCCACCCCAGAGTTGGAGTTGGTATTAGGTTACCCTTCTGCATTTTTTTTTTTTCATACCATACCTGTTTACAGGAAAGTTGGAAAAGGTCAGGGAAAGTGTGTAGTTGTTATCAGCTTTGCTGAGGCCACACCTGAATGAAAAGTTGGGTGCTGAAACAAGATCAAACTTGAGTGCTGTTTGGAACTTAAAACAGCACACACACGTCACTGTAGAAATGAGCCTCCTCTCAGAGTTGTTCTAAAGGGGACCAAAGCCCCGCCTCGGCAATTAATTTTAATTTGGCTGACATTTTTTGTGGGTCTATTTCTACGCGCGGCTCTGTGCTCCAGGGCCCAGGGTGTGCCCCTGGGGCCCAGACTGGCCGCAGCTGAGCGTCCCAGCAGTTAGCAGGCAGGCCCTCGCGGCACATACCCTCATAGAATTCTATTTATCACACTGCTTATTCAGATCTGCAACAGATTGGCTCCTGTTCTCGGAAACAAATTCCAAATAGCAAAAGCTTGACGGAGCATAATTAACCTATATCTTGTTCTGTCCCCTGACCCTGGTGATATACAGATCTTCGTTAACGTTCTGTTCGCATTCTAGCTGCTGGCATGCTGACTCTTTTAATGAAATTCATATCTGGTCTGGGAAGCTGTCATTAGATGAAAATTATTACCGAGCCTGCAAGCAACTCTCAGATGATTTTGAGAACCTCCAGAATTAATTATGTTTAGAGACACTGCAAGCTACATTGGGTCAATCTGTTTCTTCTCATTTCAATTAAATTGAATTTACCAAACATGCATTGCATTCCTACTGTGTGCCAAGCCCTGTGGTTACAAAAATGAACGGGGCATGGTCTGTGCCCAAAGGAGTTCCTGATCTCGCAGGTTTGGAGCCTATCATTCTCTCTTACCAGTCTTGCAGCGTATTCTCCCACCCGCACCTCCTATTTTTTTTTTTGTTGGGGTGGTGGGGAGAAGGGTGCTGTTTCTCTTGTTTACACCATATGTGGGTGGGTTTTCTTCCATCCACAGTGTCTAAACTGTCCCAGCCCTATCCCTCCCGCTGCTGTCGTCTTCCTAATTCTAGGGCCATAGCAGCTTTGGGAAGACGGGCTTATGCATCTGGGTTTGAAAAAGAGGCCAGTTGTCATAATCAGAAAATTGGAGCCAAAAGCTTGGTGAACCATGGATCTGTCAGGGGAAAAAAATAGGCTGCGTTTTTCTGAGTTCTGGGAAGAAAAGTGGTTGTGATTTTAATTCCCCTGAAGTATTTGTAGGGAAGGAAGGAAATATGCAGAAGACTCCAGTCTTTTCATTCCTGGTCCCATTTAGAAGAGTCCCCCAAGTCATCACAGACCATTTGCTGGCCTGGCTAAGGATGGCTGTTTAGAAGTTTTAATTGAAAATTTGGCTTGATGTTTTTAGCTCAGACCTACAGATGAGAATCTGCATTTTGAGGCACAATTCAAAAATGAGCAATTTGCCTTGAAAAACAGGCATATTTTCCAGCTTCCTATGACTAATGGTACATGAAGGGAGCCTAGTAATCACATAATTAGTTTGCCATTACTAAGAAATCATTTTCAGAGTCCATGCGATGCGGTTTGCAATAGCCTCAGTGGTTCTGCACCAACAACCTAGACTTTGGAGGCCTGCATTTGAGGACAAAGGCCCAATTTTCATTGATGGAGCTATGGGGAATTTTTCTAACTGGGGGATAAAGCTTGGTTAAGCTAATTTTCTTTGTATTTTGTTTAGAATCCAACCCTTGGGCTGGATTCAGGAAAATACTTCCCAGAGGATTTGTAAACTTCTCACAGATCCCAGGCCCTGCTCAAGTTCATATACTTGCCTTGATTCCATGCTGAGTTTGAGAATTTGATGGATCATAAATCTTTTGTAAAATTCTTACAGCCTGTAATACTATAAACCATGATTCCAAAAAGACCGGACCTTTATTTATTTATTTATTTATTTATTTATTTACTTATTTATAATCAACTAAAAGGAAGTAAACTGTGAGCAGCATTTATGCATTTGAAAATAATTCTTGGGGTAGTTGAGATTTTAATAAGAGAAACTCAAGTGATTCTATCTAACAAGTAAACTGGAGAGGATTTTCCTGTCTAGTGTTCCCTTTAGAACAGTGGTTCTCAACCTTCCTAATGCTGCGACCCTTTAATACAGTTCCTCATGTTGTGGTGACCCCCAACCATAAAATTATTTTCGTTGCTACTTCATAACTGTAATTTTGCTACTGTTATGAATCATAATGTAAATATCTGATATGTAGGATGCATTTTCATTGTTACAAATTGAACATAATTGAAGCATAGTGATTAACCACAAAAACAATATGTCATTATATATGTGTTTTCCGATGGTCTTAGGCGACCCCTGTGAAAGGGTCGTTCGACCCCCAAAGGGGTCGCAACCCACAGGTTGAGAACCGCTGGTTTAGAAGATGCGCTACAAGTTAATAATTGTTGAAGCAGGTGATGGATATTTGAGAGTTTCTAATCTAATTTTTTTATGTTTGAAATTTTCTATAATAAAAAATATAAAATTTCAAAGAAAGAAGAGGCTGAAAAAATATAAAAGAAAATTAAAAGAGAGAGGAAGTGGAGGAGGAAGAAGAGAGAGAGAGAGAGAGAGAGAGAGAGAGAGAGAAAGAGAGAGAGAGGTTAACCCTTTGCCATGATATGGACACTGTGGCCTATAGTAATAGGTCAAGTACTTAATTACGTTTGGGACATCCCAGATAAAGGAATTTTGTGGTAAAATACCGTATCTCTAGGGCCTGTGAAAATAATATTTAGTAATAATGGTTCCTTACAGCACACTTAATACTTATGAGGACCATATGAGCATAATCACATTTACCTTCCCAACCACACTTTGATATAACCGGGGTCAAGATCTGTATTTTTAGCAGTAGAAGCACTGAGCCTTACAGAGTTGATGTGACTTGCTCAGGGTCACACATCAATAAATGGCAGGTTATCTGCAACCAGAGTCCAGGCCCCAAAGCACGTCTATTTTATAATGACCTCCTAAGGGGTAATGAAACTTGGGTGCAAAAGAACTTTTTCTCCAGAGTTGTGAAGGTCTGTTTCTGCAAAGCTACCCACCTAAGTGTAGTGGAAACACTTTGGGGTTAGGTTTTCCTCACCTTGAATCCTGCCGCTGTAGCTTATGATTATGTGACCTCAGGCAGGATTGAGCCTCTCTGGGCCCTAGTTCCCTTCTCTGTAACACAGAGCACACACTAGGCATAGGAGCATGGAGTAGGTACTGAATGGAGCACAGCTACCACTTTCTGTCTGGCTCTGTTCCAGTGAGCACACACACTGTTCCAATTTTCATGATAGAAGAAACCATATCCGATGGACTTCAGAAGAGTTTTCAGCAATGAGAAGAGGTTTAAAAACTGACCTCACCTTTATATAAATAGAATATGGAGTCTAGGGTCTACTTGAAATTTGTTTCAGCAGCCTGACCTCTAAACTATTTTATTTTCTTACCCACACACGCAAAGGTATTTTTATAATTGCTTGTGAGGCAACGGTGAATCATCTCATTACTACTGAGTCATCTCTCCAGTACTGGGAGAAGGATGAGCAAGGGCTCGTCAGGGCTGATCTCAGCATCTGATGAAGTCTCTAAGTTCTTTGCATTGGTTTGATTATTTTCCTGTTCTTCCTAGGAGCCAGAGATAGTATTAGGAACAAAATGGTATAATCAGGGTTAGCTACTCAGAGGCTAAATGTATTTAGACTTACTGTTCCACTGGGTTAAAAAAAAAAACACACCCCAAATTGGTTAACTCAGTGAAAATTTAGATTAGCCACATAAGCTGCTTTAAAAAAAGGAAAAGATATGACTAATTTAATTAAGACAATAACTCAATAACCCCTAGAAACCAGTCCAAGGAAAGTAAAATTAATTTAATATCCTTAAATGTGTCATGCCACATGCTGAATTGATAAGAACATGAAGAAGAAGAGCATATGGAACACAGAGGGAAGTTTCTTTTTTTTTTTTTTTTGGAAGTTTCTTTCTGTCTTTTTAAATTCTTTATTGTTGAAAGTTTTACATATATTTCCTTTTCCTCCCATTGACCTCTCCCCTCCTGCTCCTTCCCCTCAGCACATGCCCTCACCCCCCTACTGTCTGTGTTCATTGGCCATGCTCATATGCATGGATATAAATCCTTTGGTTTATCTCTTACCACCAACCGCCCCCCCCACCCCCCGCCCTGCCTTCCCTCTGAGGTTTGATGTTCTGTTCCATGACTCTATGTCTCTGGATCTATTTTTGTTCATCAATTTATGTTGTTCATTATATTCCACAAATGAGTGAGATCATGTGATTTATCTTTCTCCAACTGGCTTATTTTGCTTAGCATAATGCTATCCAGGTCCATCTATGATATTGCAAATGGTAAGAGTTCTTTCTTTTTTTTTTTTTTTTACAGCAGCATAGTATTATATTGTGTAGATGTACCACTGTTTTTTTATCCACTCATCTGCTGATGGGCACTTAGGCTGTTTCCAAATCTTAGCTCTTGTAAATTGTGCTGCTATGAACATAGGGGTGCACATGTCCTTTCTGATTGGCGTTTCTGATTTCTTGGGATATATTCCTAGTAGTGGGGACATATGTCTCTTTTTTTCTTCCATTGACCCCTCCTAGCCCACCCCTCTCCCCCAGGCCTTCCCCACCCTATTGTCCGTGTCCATGGGGTATGCATACATGCATACAAATTCTTTGGTTGCTCTCTAACCACCCACCCTCCCCTGGATTTTTCTCTGGATCTATTCTTGTTCATCAAATTATGTTGATCATTATATCCCACTTATGAGTGAGATCATGTGATATTTATCTTTCTCCGACTGGCTTATTTCACTTAGGGAAATGCTCTCCAGTTCCATCCATGCTGTTGCAAATGGTAAGAGTTCCTTCCTTTTTATAGTGGCGTAGTATTCCATTGTATAGATGTGCCACAGTTTTTTATTTTATTTATTTATTTTTTTAAATTAAATCTTTATTGTTCAGATTATTACAGTTGTTCCTCTTTATCCCCCCATAGCTACCCTCCACCCGGTTCCCACCCCACCCTCTGCCCTTACCCCCACACTGTCCTCATCCATAGGTGTAAGGTTTTTGTTCAGTCTCTTCCTGCACCCCCCACACCCCCCAGAGAATAGTCAGTCCACTCCCTTTCTATGCCCCTGATTCTATTATATTCACCAGTTTATTCTGTTCATCAGATTATTTATTCACTTGATTTTTAGATTCACTTATTGATAGATGTGTATTTGTTGTTCATAATTTGTTGTTCATAATATCTACCTTTTTCTTCTTCTTCCTCTTCTAAAAGGATACCTTTCAGCATTTTATATAATACTGGTTTGGTGGTGATGAACTCCTTTAGCTTTTTCTTATCTGTGAAGTTCTTTATCTGACCTTCAATTCTGAATGATAGCTTTGCTGGGTAAAGTAATCTTGGTTGTAGGTTCTTGCTATTCATCACTTTGAATATTTCTTGCCACTCCCTTCTGGCCTGCAAAGTGTCTGTTGAGAAATCAGCTGATAGTCGTATGGGTATTCCCTTGTAGGTAACTGAGTTTCTTTCTCTTGCTGCTTTTAAGATTCTCTCTTTGTCTTTTGCCCTTGGCATTTTAATTATGATGTGTCTTGGTGTGATCCTCTTTGGATTCCTTTTGTTTGGGGTTCTCTTCGCTTCCTGGACTTGTAAGTCTATTTCTTTCACCAATT
>NW_006293778.1:1520366-1523285 GCF_000327345.1 Myotis davidii | reverse complement strand
GCCTCCCCAATTACCTGAGGTGGACACTCTTGGTGCACCCCTTTGTGGGCTGTGTGCACAGTGTTGTTGTAGTTAAGCCTTGATTGTAGTTGGTATCACTGGGAGGAATTGACCTCCAGGCCAATTGGCTGTGAGAATCAGCTGTGTCTGCAGTGGGAGAACTTCTGTGCTGAAGGCACCCTTCTGGGGCAAGACTTGCTTCAGTGGGGCTTTGGTGCTCACTACGTCTGCTCCCTGAGTGTGTCCCTTATGGATCTGAGGAGTTGTAATCTGGATGGTCCCACTCTGACCACTGGGTACACTGGGTACACTGGGAGATGCTAATTTAGCCTCTTCCTGAGGCTACCCAGCAGGAGCTGTGGAGAGATCTGCAGATTCCTTTTCTTTGTTTGGGATTTGGAGGTGCCCAGATGAGGCCCAGCTGTAAAGCAATGCAAGCTGCTGTGGAGCCCTGAGACTTCTTTTGGATGTTCTGGGTCTCTCTGACCCACCTGCAGTTTGTTAGGTACTTTTCAGATTGCAAAGGGCCAGGCTTTTCATATGCAAAAGCCTCTGCACACAGCTTGGGTGGGGCAGGGTCTCAGGGAATCAATAGGGTGGAGCAAACAGCTATGGCTGATCCTCAGTCCTACCCTAAGAGGTTTCGCGTCTCAGTGTCCTGGTAATTGCTGCAATCACCTCTGAGAGAAAGTCGCCCTCGTGTTCCAGACCGATGCCAGACAGTCCACTTTCTCCCCGTGTGAGTCTGGGTCCCCAGAGACTCACCTGGAACTGGAGTTCAGAGTAGTCGGGAGCTTGAGACTCCCTCCCAATTGAAAAAGACAACCGCATTCTCAGTTGCCAGCCCTTTCCACGTGCGCCTCCATACCTCTTCACTTTACTTCCACACCTCCTCTGAGTCTCAGTGTGCTTTTCTCTTTCCTTCTTGTTGTAGAATTTCCACTCAGCCAGCCTTCCTGTGGTTCTGGATGATGTCCATTTTGTCTTTTAGTTGTATTTTTGAAGTAGTTATTTGAGGCAGCAATTTCCGGTGTTTACCTATGCCGCCATCTTGGTTTCCCCTATACCACAGTTTTTAAACCATTCATCTGCTGATGGGCACTTAGACTGTTTCCAAATCTTAGCTATTGTAAATTGTGCTGCTATGAACATAGGGGTGCATATATTCTTTTTGATTGGTGTTTCTGGTTTCTTTGGGATATATTCCTAGAAGTGGGATTACTGGGTCAAATGGGAGTTCCAATTGTAATTTTTTTGAGGAAACTCGATACTGTTTTCCACAGTGGCTGCACCAGTCTGCAGTGCATGAAGGTTCCTTTTCCTCCACATCCTCACCAGCACTTGTCGTTGGTTGATTTGTTGAGGATAGCCATTCTGACAGGTGTGAAATTGTACCTCATTGTCATTTTGATTTTCGTCTCTTGGATGATTAGTGACTTTGAGCATGTTTTCATATGTCTCTTGACTGGAAAGCATGTGCCCTTGACTGGAATTGAATCTGGAACTGTTCAGTCCACAGGCCGATGTTCTATCCACTGAGCCAAACTAGCTAGGGTCAACATCGTTTATTGAAGATACTATCTTGACTCCATTGTATGCTCTTGTCTCCTTTGTTAAATATTAACTGACCATAATGGCTTGGGTTGATTTCTGGGTTCTATGTTCTGTTCCATTAGTCTATTTGTCTGTTCTTGTGCCAGTACCAGGCGGTTTTGAGAACAGTAGCTTTGTAATATAGCTTGGTATCTGGTATTGTAATCACTCCAACTTTGTTATTCTTTCTCAGGATTGCTGTGGACCATGCATGTATCTAACAACATCATGCATCTCTCTAGACGTTTGTTCCTCACCAGTACTCCCCCATCCAGAATTAGGATTGTGTTACTTGACTGTGAGCTCTTGAATATAGCTGACTATACAAGGGTTTTCTTCAAACCTCCTTGGAGGCATAGAAGAACTTATTGCTATGAAATATTTTCATACACTTTGTTAGGCAGTCTTTCTTACCACATAAAGAAAGCAATATGTCTTTCCAAGTGCTACAGTTCATTTTTGTAAAGATTAAAAAAAAGATATTTAGAGAGAGAGAAAGGGAGAGGGAGAGAGAGAGATGTGAAAGTGGAACATCAATTGGCTGCCTCCTGCACAACACCGGAGTGAGAGCCTGAAACCTGGGCATGTGCCCCGACTAGGAATAGAACTGGTGATCTCTCGGTGCATGGGATGAAGCCCAACCAACTCAGCCACACTGGCCAGGCACTTCAGTTAATTTTAACACCAAAAGTTGATTTGCCATGATATGGACACTGTGGCCTATGGTAATAGGTCAAGTACTTAATTAAGTTTGGTACATCCCAGGTAAAGAAGCTGGGGGAAAATTTTTCCCAGTTGTTTTTCCTATAAGAAGGCTTTCCTTTTCTAAGTCATCTACACTAATAAAAGAGAAACATGGTAATTGGCGTACGACCGCTACCCTTCCCATTGTCTAATCAGCGAGATATGCAAATTAACTGACAGCCAAGATGGCACCCGGCAGCCAGGCAGCTTAAACTGAACATGAGGCTTGCTTGCTTCAGTGACGGCAGACTGCAACGTTCCCTACCTGCCGCTGCCGGCCTCTGAGCGGGCAGTTTGAAACATAGTAACATATAGAAGCTAAAAAAACCTCCAGAAACCTGCTTTCAGCAAGCCGGGATCTCAGAGCTGGAGTCAGAGCTAGAGTTATACATTGTTTCGATTACCTACTTTCAGCATCGGAGGCCTAAGAGCTGGAGCCTCAGAGCTAAAGCTGGCCCAGAATTAAAAAAAGAAAAAAGAAAAAAAGGAGTGGTTGGGAGCTCCTGTCACCCACCAGCCTAAAAACAGCCCTCAGCCCCTCACCCAGACTGGCCAGGCACCCCAGTGGGGACCCCCACCCTG
>NW_006293778.1:1503452-1519808 GCF_000327345.1 Myotis davidii | reverse complement strand
CCACCCCCCGGATTGGCTCTGCTCTGTGTGTGACAGGATATGGAGCCCCAACCCCCTGATCGGGCCTACTCTGTGCATGACAGGTGGTGGCGCTGCAACCTCCCCGTCGACCCTGCCTTGAGTGTGACAGGGGACGGTGCCCCAACCCGCCAATCAGCCCTACCCTCAGCGTGACTGAGGGTGGCATCACAACCTCCCAATTCGCCCTGCTCTGTGCATGACAAAGGGCGGCGCCCCAACTCCCCAAATGGCCCTGCTCTGAGCCCGACCAGGGGCTGCACCTAGGGATTGGGCTTGCCCTCTACCACCTGGGAGCAGGCCTAAGCCAGCAGGGCGTTATCTCCTGAGGGGTCCCAGACTGCGAGAGGGCACAGGCCAGGCTGAGGGACCTCCCCTTTCCCCCGAGTGCATAAATTTTTGTGCACCGGGCCTCTAGTTTATATTATAAAAGAGCTTCTTATTTATAGCTTCACTATTAGACACTGACAGGAGACAAAGAAAAATATTATCAAGGAAAAGCACATGGTGCCTCTTAAATATTATTCAGCAGTTTTAAACATTTAATCTTTCTGAGAAGGGAGCCTTTAGCTACTTTTTAGAAACCACTCCAGTTTGCAAATTAACTGCCTAATATATTTTGTCTTTGCAGCATGCTTTTGTAGTTCTGTATTTGATCAAATTCGCTTTAATATCACTGGGGTTATATTTGAATAATTACTTTAGACTTGGGCCCAACACAGATTTCTGAAGAGGCAAATTCTAGATAATGGGTAAAAAGTTTTGGTGTCCATGTGTCAGATGGTGGTAGGGGAAGGAAAAACTCATAGTTCAGATGCTAGCACACATTTTATTTCAGGCCTCCTTCGGTGAGATTTCCTCAGAATACAAGGGAACTAGCTTGTAGAGGCTGCCCGTTGTTAAATGGATAAGTGAGACTCTGACATGTGCGAAATCCTGGGAATTACCTTGAAAATCTATTTTCAGAAAAAAAACAACCCTTTAGTCAGCTGCCCTTCCGATACAGGTGGTCTCCCAGGCAGCTTTTTCTGTGTGAACAAATGAACAAGTGGAGGAATCTGACCGTTCCATTAGTGAATAAGCTGCTTTTGCAGAAAAATGCAAACTGGATTAAGGCTGGATTTTCTCAGAAAAAGGATAGGATCTAAGACCTGAGATTGGTATTTGGTTTTGACATACACAATACCTTTTAGTGATTGGCCCAATAGTTGGCAGTGGATCTGGAAAGGAAGTCTAGCCAACTCTCATCCACTGGAGGGGAGGACCTGAAGCTTGTACCTTGGGAGCCTGGATGGGCTTGAGGGTTAAGTGATGAGCTGGGCTAGCTCGGGGCAAAATTGTGAAGAAGGGAAAGCCCGATTTTCAGATGCACTCATACCTCCAACTGAGGCATCTAGTAACTTCTCCTGGGGGTACCACAGCTGTCATTTCCCACCTGAGCCTAGATGGATGGTTTGGGACTCCTATTTCAAAAGAAACAAGAAAGTAGTAAAGCAAGCGACAAAAACCTGCAATTTATGCATTTACTTATGATTAAAAGTTAGTAGGTACTAATTGCAGAATACTTGGAATATCAGTAAAGAATAAAGGCAATGAGTTACTCTCTATCCATCATTCAGAAATAGTGATATTAAATTTTCTGACTATTCAATTTCTATTATACATCGCACACATTTTGGTTGGGAGTGGGGGGTATCACAGTTGACCTTTAAGATTATTTTTTACCTTTCTCACCATCAAGATTTATTCATCCTATATCTCTTCCCTTTAAGATTTGGTTGAATACTAGCGGTACAGTCAGTTCTGTTACAGCATAATATATGCACCCCTGAGAATATTCATGCTCTGCATAACAGCACAGTAAAAACCACAGTGCTTGTGGGAAGATGAGATTAAAGAGGCAACACTCAAAAACTTTCTTAGTATAACTATTTGTACATTTTGCTGTAGAAATATTTTTGCATGTGATAATTAGATGCTATCTCAGGCATCAGTGGAGATTTAAGTCATCTATGGCATACGCAGCCTTCTAATATCCCCCAAATTCTGAGGTCTGAAACATATGCCTTCAAAGGTTTTGAATAAAGACTGGATCTGTAAGGGCAAAAAATGTGTGACTCATTTTAGGTACACATTTCTATTTTATCAGGGACCATCAGTGCTGTAACATTAGGGGTGACCAATGGCAGGCAGCCTGGTGGAGAGAATGGAGGGTGGTGTCACTGACCACTTACTTCTTTCCTTGTTGCTTTCTTTGACTCCATGATTCCATATTCTAGTCCTTCTCTTTCCACTCTAGCTGTTCTTTCTTAGATTTCATTTAGTGTTTCTCTTCTCCTGCCTATCTCTAACATCAGTGTTTTTAAGGTTGGGGTGGGGGGCGAAAAGGTGAAGGGATTAAGAAGTACAAATTGGTTGTTACAGAATAGTCATGGGGATGTAAATACAGCATAGGGAATATAGTTCGTAATATTCTAATAACTAGTGCTGGATGGGTGTGGAATTAATTGGGATTGTCATGTATTAAGCTATGGTAATGTCTGGTCACTGGTGAACCCATGATTCAAATGGGCATTTTAGAGATTGGAGTCCACTACGTTAAATAATAGTATTCCTCAACAACCTTCCCCATATTCACTTCTTAGTCTCATTTTGGACTCAATCAATCAATGGCCACTTTGTCAGACATCATATATCAGCCCACATAATATATTTATTTCTACTCTTGGCTTCAGACTCTTTAATATATATAACTGATTTCAGAGAGGAAGAGAGAGACAGAAACATCAATGATGAGAATCATTGATTGGCTGCCTCCTGCACACCCCCTACTGGAGACCCAGCCCACAATCCGGCATGTGCCCTGATCAGGAATCGAACCGTGATCCTGGTTCATAGGTTGACACTCAACCACTGAGCCACATAAGCCAGGAGGCCTTCAGACTCTTATGAGATCTCCTATCAGCTTTACAAAGTCAGTATATTTAAATCTAGACTCATCTTCTCCTGAAACCATAGTCATTCCGGTTTCCCAGACAAAACTCTCAGCTCATCTTTGATTGTTCTCATTGTCAACATCCACACCCTTTGTCCACGGTTGAAATTGCTCTCCAATCTTTCCAGTTTTCTTCTTTCCCAAACCTAAGCCACCATTCTCTCCTGCCTGGACCACTGCAGAAGCATGACCTTCCCTTCCCAGACAGACCTCGTCCCATCCAATCTCCACACTGGAGCCTGACTGATCTTTTTAAAAGGCAAGTCAACATGCCATTCCCCAGATTCGAAACACTTCAGAGCAGACCAGGCTCCAGGCATCATCACTCAGTAGAGCCCAAACGCCTCACCAAGGCCTGCAAGGCTCTGCTTAGCTCTCCGGCCTCATCTCTGTGGGCCTGTTCCCTGCGATACTCGGCCCCCCATTTTATTTGGATCTGTCTGCCAGCGCTCCTAGACACCTTATCCTTACCTCTCAGAACACTCATTGTACTATATGATTATTTGCTTAATTACCCATTTCCTCCATCATCAGACTTTAAGCTCCATGGTAGCAGGACCCTGCCTGTCTTGCTTGGTATTGATGATGCCCTTGGAAAGCTCTCAATTACTGTCTGTTGAACAGATGAATAAAATAAATTATTTTGGCAAGTGTGGATGTGAAGGGAGGGGTGAGGCCTTTTATGCTTCTCCAGCAATACTGGTGAGGATGGCTAGCCAGTTCGATTTAGTTCAAGACAACTCAATTTAGCAAACAGCGTTTATTGAGTATTTATTATGCTCCATTGGGCATGTCACAAGTTGGAGAAGACCAGGCCTCTGTCCCCAAAGCCCCTAACCTAGCCGGTCGCTTGCTGGATTCCAGCTGTTCGTGGACAGGTGGCTCAGATTCACAAGGCCCCTGATGCCCTGACTTCAGGAACTGCCTGTACTCTGCCCTTCAGGTGTCTGACCAGATTATACTCGAATTTGCCACGTTCATTAGCATTAAAAAAGAACTGTGTAATGAATCCATTCTCTAAAGGACAGTCCAATACCACCACACTGCCAGCTATGTGCCCATGGCCACTGGGAGACAAGCAATTTCTGTCTAAGTTTGTATATATAGCAGAAGTTACAGCAGAAGTAGCAGTTAAGTAGAAATCTTAATTTCATCATTTAGCCAGTTGATCTTGGAAAGTTTTGGTTTTCTTATGTATAAATAAAGATAATAGCTTGGTCAGAGTGGCTCAGTTGATTGAGCATCATCCTGTGCACCAAAAGGTTGCTGGTTTGATTCCTGGTCAGGGCACATACCTGGGTTGTGGGTTTGATTCCCAGTCGGAGCTAAGGTTTATAGAGTACTTACTCTATACTGGGCATTATTCTAAGGCAGGGGTGGCCAACCCCTGGCATGCGTGCCAAACATGGCACGCCAGTAATTTTTGCTGGCATGCAAAACCCTCTCTTATAATCTTCCATTTGCAATTTTTTTCTTAATATCGACTTTTTTATTTTTCAGATAAATTCAGTGTAGGTGCATCTTAGATAAATAAATAATTTTACATAACATGTATACATTAAAAAAATAAATGTATTTTTCATCATCATATACTGTGTTTTTGTCGCTCAAATGGATTTTATTATTTCTTCAAGGTTCTTCACATATGTACACCTTACGAGATATCAAGTAGGCGTAACATGTTCTCAAAAAATTAGGGTTGGCACGCAGAAGAATTTTGAGTCAGAGATTTTGCTGGTTTTGGCACGCACTCACAAAAAGGTTGCCCACCCCTGCCCTAAGGGCTTACCTCATTTAATCTTTGCAACAGTCCTAAGCAGTAGATAGGAATATAATCTTCATGTTACAGATGAGGCTAGTGAGGCTTATATAACTCTTCCATGCTAACAGTGAGTGAGTGCAAGCGCTAGAATTTCATCCAGGCAGCCCTGCTCCAGAATCCATTCCTTCAGTCACTATGCTTTCCTCCTTGGGATTGAGGTTAATTGAAGATATGGATACAGTTTCTGTTCTGTTATTGGGGAAAAGATAACAAAATATTTTTAAAAGGGGCTTATTTTATTTTACTTTAATTCTAATTCTTAAGCCCAGTGGCTGTCCTCAATCCAAATTTTTGCTCTACTTACTATATTTATTATCTTTATTATGTGGTATAATGAAAGTAATTTTACATCATCATAAGAGTTTTTGTCTAAGTGCTAGCAGACCAACAGTGATGTAAAGAAACATTGTATTGCCAGAGCTGGTTTGGCTCAGTGGATAGAGCGTCAGCCTGGGGACTGAAGGGTCCCGGGTTCGGTTCCGGTCAAGGGCATGTACCTGGGTTGCGGGCACATCCTCAGTGGGAGATGTGCAGGAGGCGGCTGATCGATGTTTCTCTCTCATCGATGTTTCTAACTCTCTATCTCTCTCCCTTCCTCTCTGTAAAACATCAATAAAATATATTTTAAAAAAAAAAAAGAAACATCGTATCTGTAGTTGACTCATAATAAGCTTTCAGTACATACTAGTACTGTGTTCCGGCAGCCTTACTCTTACTTCTGTGGGGCTTGAGCTTTCCAGATGTTTTTGTTTGCTTGTTTGTTTTTTAAAAACAATATAGGATTCCACGGTGATGAGACACATTTGAAGGAGATAAACGTTTGGGTCAAAGGTTCAGTCCATGGCATATAACTGCCTCACTCTCACTGAAGGTCAAATAACCAAAGTTCCTTAGTTATACCTGCTGCAAGGTAACTGAGGCTGCCTACGTACATATTCATATTGTTCTTTCAAGGAAAGATTGCATATAGTGGCAGGAATATAAATGAATATGCTGTAACCATAAATTTATATACATTTACATTTATGCTCATTAAAGCCTAATTAAAATATGAATTAATGCAGTAAATAGGCCCATCAGCAAAGAGTACCTTTTGTGAAGTAGCTGCAGCATTTCAAGAGGTTAAATGCTTTAAGATTCACATTTGGGCTTCAAACCATTTGAAGGTAGATTCTGAAGAGTAGCTATAAGGCTTTAAAAATGTATGTGCATTAAATAAATGTGCATTAAATAAATAAGATTGCCCTAGCCAGTTTAGCTCAGTGGATAGAGTGTTGGCCTGTGGACTGAAGCGTCCCAGGTTCCATTCCGGTCAAGGGCACATACCCAAGTTGTGGGCTGGATCCTCAGTAGGGGTCGTGCAAGAGGCAGCCAATCAATGATTTTCTCTCATCACTGATGTTTCTATCTCTCTCCCCCTCTCCCTTCCTCTCTGAAGTCAATAAAAATATATTAAAAATATAGATAAGATTGCAGAGTTAGTGTGCTTAAACATGAGCATTTAGAGAAGCTGACATTAAAGGACAATAGGCAATCCTTAACTCAGAACATGGAGAGAAGTATCTAAGTGTTGTTCTGGGATGAATTTGCTTTCCTGTAATCCTTATGTTTAAGTCCTAACCCCCAGTACCTCAGGATATCACTGTATTTGGAGACAGGGCCTTTAAAAAGGTGATTAAGTTAAATGACATCATTAGGTAGGGCCCTAATCCAATATGGACTGGTATCCTTAGAAAAAGAGGAGACTAGCACATGGGCAGGCACAGAGGAAAGGCCATATGAAGACAAAGGGAGAGAAGGTCATCTATAAGCCAAGGAGAAAGACCTTGGAAGAAACCAACCCGGCCGGCAATTTGATCTCAGACTTCTAGCCTCCAGAATTGTGAGAAAATAAAATGTCTGGTTTTTAAGCTACCCAGTTTGTTATGGCAGCTTGAGAAAACTAATGCAAGTGGTTTGATCACTTCCTACCCCTTGACCCTCTTGCCTTTGTTTTTGGAGACACATCATCTACTTGATTTGGCTTTGACTATGACGTGACTCTCAGAATAACTGACAGGCCACCAGAGCCTCATTTCTGTATTGCAGGGTTAGCTGAGTCAAGTTTGATGCTGAGAGGCCTCATACACATTTCAAGTTTATCTTTGAACGGGAACAAAGAAAGGATGCTTGTTATATTTGTAGATGACAAGAAAGCAGACAGCATAGTCAACCCAAATCGTCTTGATTGGTTGAACAAGGACCTGAGACTAAAGTAGAAGAAAAGTTGAAAGAGATAAATAGAAGTTCTTGAGCTTGGACTTAAACATGTCAATTGCATAAGTGCAAGGTGGGAAAGAAGTTGTTAAACAGTAGTACTAGTATGTATTGAAAGCTTATTATGAGTCAACTGAATGAGGAGAATACCCCCCAATCCAGTGAGCTTATAAGCTATCATTTGAGGAATCCTTGTTTTCAGGTTGCCTAGTGAGAAGATAAGCTGTCTTAGTAAGCAGGGAGTTTTCCATTGTGGGAGGTGTCCAAGCAATGACTGGGTGACCACTTCTCAGGAATGTGGCAGAGGGTACTTACTGCAGGTGAAGACACAACAGTGGTGAGGTTAAACTCACACTACTAGTTGCCTGAGGAATTGAAGACCGCCTATCCCCACGTATTTCTGAGGTTTTGTGATTATCCTATATAATAAAAGGCTGATATGCAAATTGTCCCCTCAGCCCACTGGGAGTTCAACCAGGAGTTCGAGCAGGGGGTGGGGCTGGCCAACCAACCACTTGTGCCCCCTCCCCTCAGCCAGCCCCACCCAATTGCTCCCCCCATCATCCTGATCAGGGTGGGCTGGCTGGACTCTACCCGTGCACAAATTCGTGCACCAGGCCTCTAGTCTTTTAAATAATAGTACTTAGGAAAACTGAGGGAATAAAATAGAGATAGCCCTTAATACCAACGACACTAAGTTAATTTCCTTCTTAACCTTCATTTACTTACATCTTCCCTTGAGAGAAATAATTTCTTTCAATGGGGATTCAGAAACAGTGGACTTTGAGTGTATTGAGAATCTGTCTAGCTCTACAACTCCAGATATTGATTGAATTTGATTTATTCTGAGGTTAGTATCTTAAATGATGACATGTTGATCTTGCTTTCACTCTAACTCTGTTGCTTTTAAGATAACAAGAAACAAATTGATCTACACGTGTTTACCTGTGTAGACTAGTGAAATCTTATGCTGGGAAAAATCCCCGTTTTAATAAGCTTTAAACAAAAAATTCCACCTTAGGTGCTAATTAGAATCTAAATTCAGGTGTTAACCTCTTTGACTGAAAGTGCATGTTGAGTAATTGCAGGAAAGGGGCCAATTTCAGGCACAGCAGTAATTACTGAATTAGTAGAAAAGTTCAAGTAGGGCTTCAGATTTCAGATCATTACTGGGCTTTCTGAGGAACAGCTAATCCTGGCGTGATTGGGCTTCTCACACCTGTGTGTGTGCCCTTGTTTGTGTGTGTGTGAGCAGGAGTGAGTGTGAAGGGAGTCCACTGAAATTTCAAGAAACAACCATACCAGTGATCACAGAATTAGATATCAGTATTTCTTGTTATTTCAAAATATAATTTTCAGGATCTCTGAATTGACCTTTAATGCTTTTCCCCTTTACTTCAAATATAGGGGAAAAAGAGAATCTGTTTTATCTGGTAAAATGCCTTCATTCTTTAAAAAAACACACATATTTTTATTGATTTCAGAGAGGAAGGGAGAGGGGGAGAGAGATAGAAATATCAATGATGAGAGAGACTCATCAATTGTCTGCCTCCTGCATGTCGCTTACTGGGGATCCAGCCCGCAACCTGGGCATGTGCCCTTGACTTGAATCAAACCTGGGACCTTTCAGTCCACAGGCTGACACTCTATCTACTGAGCCAAACCAGCTAGGGCAATTGTTTTTTTTCTGTTTTATATTTTTACTGAGTTCAGAAAGGAAGGGTGAGGGAGAGAGAGAGATAGAAACATCAATGATGAGAGAGAATCACCGATTGGTTGCCTCCAGCATGCCCCCCCACTGGGGATCAAGCCCATAACTCTTGCATGTATTCCTAACTGGAACCAAACCTGGGGCCCTTCAGTCTGTAGGCTGACACTCTATTCACTGAACCAAACCAGCTAGGGCCCTTCATTCTTTTTTCTTTTCTTTTTTTAAATACGTTTTATTGATTTTTTACAGAGAGGAAGGGAGAAGGATAGAGAGTTAGAAACATCGATCAGCTGCTGCCTCCTGCACACCCACTACTGGGGATGTGCCCGCAACAAAGGTACATGCCCTGGACTGGAATCGAACCCGGGACCCTTCAGTCCATAGGCCGACACTCTATCCACTGAGCCAAACCAGTCAGGGTGGCCCTTCATTCTTAAAATTAAGGTTCTTGCATTATTTACTTCCTAATGTCCTAGGATTTAGTCTTTAATATGCCAGGGAATAGTCACCTCTGATACATATGCTGCATTTGGGGCCTTGGTTGTTGCTGAGGGTGGATCAAGCCCTTAAACCTCCTGTAGTGATACTCTCTATGATGTAGAAGAGGAAAGTATAAAAAAGACTACAGTAGCTCTGTGTGTTGGTACATGATATGCTATTCAATCATGATGCTATCTTCCACCTTCAAACAAAATGTAATGGCTCTAAGGAAAAACAAGACCCATAAAGACAGAGTCAACCCACATGTTCAGGGCACAAAGTAGCTTATTCCCTCCTTCACTATGGTGACTTTTTCTTCACTTCTGAGTATAATGTCAAGTATTAGCTCTGATTCATAAAGTGCTAAATGGTCTGTAGTCTTGTAAAAAGCTCTTTGATTACCCTAAGAACAGTGCTGAGTTATGGCCATCTAGTCACTGACCTACCTCGAAAGTAAAACTTGTGGCTATTTATAGCACCAAAGCTAATTATATGAGGACATTTTTCAAGGAGCCTTTCAAATTGAAGGCAAAATAGACATCCTCATTGAAGCACACATTATTTTCTAGTGCTTACATGCAGTATGTAACATAAATAAACACACAATAAGCTTCATGCTCTAATGAAGAGTTCACAATCAAATAAGTTATAAACATGTATAAAGTTAAATAGTAATACCTAATAGACAAAATAGCATAAAATAAGCCTAGCTATTCATCAATGTAAAACTAGGTAAATAAATTATGGAACATCTATATAATGGATACCCCTTAAAAACAATTAAGTAGCTCTGTATGTATTGGTATCTAAAGAGCCTCCAGATATATTTTTAAGATTAAAAAAGCAGAATAATAGATATAGCATTAGCTTACTTGTACAATTAAAAAATAGTATCTATTCTTACAAGAAATACAATAGTTAACTAGTTAATGCTATTAACTATAACTAATTAACTATTATATTTCTTGTAGGACATTTGGAGGGGTATAATGGGGGAAAATGCAGGACATCTGTGATACTCTCAACAATAAAGATAAATTTAAAAAAACTAAAAAAAGCATGCTTATTTAAGTACACACATATATTCATAGATATCATTTTTTATTTTATGATTTGCCTTTCCATTTCCTTTTCTTTTAATATAATCAAATGGGTGTTCTTACAGTAATGAAAGCATTTAATTTTACAGCATATCGTGGAGATCAAATTGTTTTCTCTGAAGTTAATTGTTCTTGTTCAATTTACTTATTGTTTTTAGTTTGGTTTATTTTTGAATATTTATTACCAATTTATCTTTACACACTCTCCAGTTGTCTGTATCTTTTCTCAATATATTTAAGCACATCAGATATTCAATCAAGTTCATTTTCCTGGATTCATTCTCCCAGAGTCTGCTGTCTGCTATAATCTGGATCAGTGGTCGGCAAACTGCGGCTTGGCAAACTGCGGCTCGCAAGCCACATGCGGCTCTTTGGCCCCTTCAGTGTGGCTCTTTCACAAAATACCAGCTCTTCCACAAAAAAAGTTTCAATTGCACTGTACGTGCGCGCCTGCATGTGGTATTTTGTGGAAGAGCCACACTGAAGGGGCCAAAGAGCCGCATGTGGCTCGTGAGCCACGGTTTGCCGACCACGGATCTGGATGGATAACTCCCCGGCACAAATTCCATCCCAGCTTTTACAAACTCCTCTCACCACCATCCTGTGAATTCCATCCCTTTTATTGAATAAAATCACCTGCTTACTGGTTTCCCTGTCACCTCCTTTTACTCCTTCGTTTTGATAAAGCATAGTTAACTCCTTTAGCTTGATATCATGATGAGGGCTGTAACTCTTACTTGTTCTCCTTCTCCTTCTACCACCCAAAGATGGGGATATCACTGGAGCAACTTCCAATGACTTGAGATTACCCAATGTGCCCCACGATGTGCTTTCATATGGCTCTGAAGTTGTGCAATGTATAAAATGCTTCACAACCTGGTTGGATTCTACAGTTACTCAAGAAGGCCAGCTGGCTCGTAAGGTTGTCTTGTAGACAATGAACTGGAGAATCATTTGTGCCAAGGTCAGATAGCTCCTTGGCCTACTATAAAGCAGCTTCTGATATAATAGAATCAAAGTTTTGCAATAGACTGAAAATACTTGAAAGCTATTTTGTGTACATGGTAGAAGTATGAAACACAGCCTCCACAAAGCCTCGAACGTGTCTAGTACCTCAGAATGTGATTGTTTACATCAGATTTTCAGTGTATTTGTAGGGATAATGAGAGTCTATGACAGGTACGATGTCTTGATGCCAATAGAACATGATTCCCTCATGCAGGTAAAATGAAATTCCCAGGGTGCGTTTAAAATAACGAGGGGTATAGGCGACTTGTGTCTCAAGCAAGCAAGCAAGCAAATAACACTGACCAAATCATTGTTAAACGAGAGGTGCGTGCATGTATGCATGAATGGATGTAGGAGGAAAAAGAGACAAGAGGTTCGCGGGGAGGCTTTTGCTCAAATGTTTCAATAATGTACAGGGTTTGTGGTTTATAACATCATCAGGGTTGTACAATAGCATTATATCCCCGAGAGTTGTGCAGTTATCTCTCCCTCTCTCTTTCTTTTCTTCGCATACAATGGAGGATCTAAGCCTGGATCCATGCCCTGCCCAGGACATTTCCTCTTTGTGGCATGTGAGCCATTACCAAAGCTAAGATTTACTGCTTTGGGGATCGGTTCAGAACAAATGTTCCAAACAGCCGTTTGCCTCGGGCAAGGTAATTTTGGACAAATTCAACAAGACTTCAAAGGAAGCCACCTACTACAATGCCTAAGGAGGATAAAGACCTGATTTAAATGAATGTATTGCAATTAGTGGGTATTTACTTTATATGTTGCCAAGTTCTGATAGCTTTCTCTAAGCCTCAGGGAAATAATATATATGTCTGCTTCTGGTGAGCTGAAGAAATCGGATATGTGCTTCCCGGAGAGACAGGTGTTGTGAACATACACGGATCTAAAAGGGAGAAAAGACAGAAAGTCCATGAAAGCTGGAGACAAAGAATAGATGCAATGTTTGTTTTAAAACAAAAAACAAAAAAATAAAATAAAAGGTGTGTAAATTGTGTCCTCTCAGCATCCCCCTCCCTCTTCTACGCAATTGTGTCTTCCCTGCAAAATAGCCTATGTTAATTAAAGTGAGTGAGGAGGCAAGTTTTAATATCGATAAATGCAGAAAATCCATTTATCAATTAAAGGAGTCTTGGACCGCCAAGCTGACGTAGGTACATCCTGGAGTGCTGTGAGTTTAAGCCCATCATTCAGCATGAAGCATTCCAGCAGTAGAGGAAATTAAGGATTAAACTGTGATGGAAGAATGAGAAAGTGGAGACCCTGGAAGTGTACTGTGAGTGGACTTTAATCAAATCAAGCCAGAACAGCCCTAATGGAAACCTAATAGCCCGGTGTTCTCATATTGATGTTCACAGTTTCATTTTAGGTCTTACACTTAAAAGGTGAGGTTTAGTGTAAGAATTGTTGCAGGAAAAGACCAGCACGTTCTCAGTATTTCTCAGAGGAAAAGTGAATGTCAAGAGAGACAGCCCCCAAATTAGTCAAGAAGTATTGTGTGGAGATTTCTGTCTGACGTCAGGGAGGGCAGAAGGAGCCAGATGCCAAAATGTTTTCTAATCTGACTTCTCCTTGCCCTGAAAAGATCCTACAGAGAAAAGGCAAAATGTAGTCACTCTAATCTGTGTTCCTGTGTTTTTTTTTTCCCCCAGACAGTACACAATGGAGCAAATAATCTCTCACTGAAAAATCTAATCCAAGACACGGATTTAAAAGCAGGTCGAATTAGTAGAAGTCCATTAATCAGTAAGACGGTCTTACTCAGATTTAAAAACCTGATTTATCTCGATAATTACCAAGCTTTTCTTCCATGGGAAACACAGCCATATACCTGCATCGTATATATCCCTAACCTCTTCCTGAATTTTGGACTCAAAGAAAATCGTATTTTGATGATTATTTAGAATTTAGCTGCCAGATAAAAATACTAAAACTGGCTTCTACAAAAACCTGCTCAAGTAGCCTTTTGATCATGCTGCTATCTTTTGCTTTTTTGAGACACATTTTCTGATCTTTATCGCTAGATATTCTGTGAGCCGGCTGACTGTTTTATGGCTGGTGGCATATTTTCTCCTTGATGTCCTGCAGCATTCTAGTCCCAGAACTTGGCCATTGCCCCTGTATTTCTGACGCTTCGGAGCCTGTTGCTAGCTGATTCCTGGTGTTTTTGAGGAAGTGAAAAAAGAGAGAGAAACTCATTTAGGAATGGAGAGTGGGGCTTATGATGGCCTGGAGACTATTTATTTGAATCAGTCTTAAACCATCCTGACATGTGCTAATGGCTGAAATATAGGTGTCTGGTAGGTGTGTGGCCTGGCGTTCCTCTCCCCTGCTGTTTACTTTAGCAGCTTGTCTGTCTGAGAGTTATGATACCACAAAGCCTCTGTAGGGTCTCAGAGCAGGATGCAGCACGCAGGCGGGGAGCAGCAGCCCCTGGGGCGGGCCCTCTAAGCCGCTGCAGGTAGAGCTACAGAGGGGCAGGCGGGTAAGCGTTCACGGAACAATGAAGAGAGAAGCAGGTGAGCGCAGCCTGGCTTCCCCGGGACGTCCTGAGACAATTAGGCAACTTCGATTCTGAAAGGCTCTCCTTTGGGAAGATAAAGGGAACTCTGTTAAGTGACTACTGTCACATTCTGAAACGCCAGGTGATGGGAATTTTTCATTTCCTGGGCCTGCCATTCCACCCAAATCAGATGTTGCTCAGTGCACTTGTTAACAAAGTTGATCTCGGTGATTGGTGGCTTTTAAGTAAGGAAACTTTCTAATTTTTAAAAACACATTAGCAAAGGAATTTATCTCAGATAAGGCAGAGTGAAGTGGCAGTGTAAACAGAGTGACCTAAAGCCTTTAAACCATACACACACACACACACACACACACACACACACGGAGGCAAATAAGAGATGTGAAACAATCAATTTCTTTAATCTGGTGGTCAGACTTTGGCAAATGTTTTTGCCTGTATCATTTCTAAAACAATTACTTCTAACAAAATTTTAATTGTTTATCCCCCCCTTTGACAGTCTATTTTTGTCTTTTTTATTACGTAGGTAATATACAAATATAGTATTATTAGAAAAGATTCAAAGAATGCTTCCATTCCCACCCCTTCCAACCCTCGCTCCCAGGGCAAACAATCATGCACTCTGTCCTTCCCCCTCTTAGAGGTAAGCAGCTACTGTCAGAAGTCTGCTCTGTATCTTTTGAATGTTCTTTCACCACATTTACATACCAATATAAATTCCAGATCATGTTACTTCTGTCCTTTCCTAAGTGCTCAATAGGAAATATTTTATTTAATTTCTAATAGATTCTGAAAAGATAACACTATTTCCTTCTTATAAATAAGAAAATGGAACTTAATGATATTAAGTAGACTGCCCAAAGCCATGGAGACAATAAACATGCATAGCCCAGCCAGGGAAGGTGGCTGAGTTGGTTAGAGTGTCTTCCTGATATGCCAAAGTTATGGGTTTGATTCCCAGTCAGGGCACATACAAGAATCAATCAATGAATGCATAGATATGTGGAATGACGTTTCTCTCCAAAATCAATGAAAAAAAAAAAGATGCGTAGCCATGTAAGTGCTTGAAGGCCAGCACACATGGATGCGAGGGAATCATGGGACGGGTGGAGAGGAATGTTGGGTCAGGTAGTGGAGGGCCTTGAATGACCCTGCTGGTAGGCAGCAGGGGAACACCTGAAAAATGTTTGAGCATTGGAGTGACATGATGAAAGTGTAGATTCAATAAAATCCTTTTTTTTTAATTTAAAAAGTTTTATTTTTACATCCGCACCTGAGGATACTTTTTCCATTGATTATAGAGAGAGTGGAAGGGAAGGGAAGAGCGAGAAACATTGATGCGAGAGATGTTTTGTAATCTGCTTTTTCCCCCCTCTTTGTGCATACTACAATCACTATTGTAAATCCTGGTTTTGCAGTTTTTATAATTATATTTCTAGCCTGTTAATAACTAATTCCTAGTCAGTTACATCTGTGTTCACTAAGAATCTACTTTCATGACTGAATTTAAATATTTCCAAAAAGATTAGTATATACAATTAAAAAATAAGCAGTGAAGTGTTTTGCTTGGCATGATGTAGATGGAAAGTTTTCACATTTTTGTACTTTAAGAACTGGTAGATGAGCTTTTGGGAACCAGTGCAAAACTGACATATGAGTAAAGGCATTTAGTAACCCAACTACACCTAATTCCATGTCATAAAAGGAATTACATTTCATTGTAGAAAATTTAAATACATTTACTTTTATGAAACTTAAAACACACTCTCTAATGAGATGGGGAGACTTTATGTCACCATAGAACTATAGAGTTGTACAATTAGATACTATATAGCAATTACCAAGGATGAGTTAAGGATATAAAGAATAAAGTGGAAGAGAAGTATGCTTATTTTGCCCGGACTAGTGCTAACATTGTCATTAATCAGCTTGTAGCCCTTTAATATCAGCAAAACAAACCCATGTCTTGCTTTTTAGCCATTTTATTTTTGTTCACTTATTTGTGCGCTCCTAGAAGGCGAAGGCCACATCTAACTCATCTTTTTAGCCCTAGTACTTAAAACTGTCCAGGTAAAGTGAGGGAAATAATGGCTGAGGAGACCTGCTAACTAGTGGATTTCAATGAGGAAACATACCCTATTTCTGAAGTCTTTCTTTTCATTTTATCACTCAAGTTTCCCAAAGTTGCTCTTTAAATTGATGTCTTTTAAGCAAAAGACTTAGGTCATAGAGTTGGGGAAACAAGTGGTTTTTACGTAGCACAAACTCAATCTTCAAGCTCTAGCTAGATTAGAGAAAGCTATTTAACATATTTTATAGCAACTTAGACCATGAAGAAAGGAACACCTTTGAGAAAGCATGAACTCATTGCTGTTGCACAGTCCCTGTTGCTTGCATACTTTAGTGTCTCCGTGCGGTGTTGTGTTTCCTCTG
>NW_006293778.1:1500507-1503416 GCF_000327345.1 Myotis davidii | reverse complement strand
TGAACTATTCCTCCTCTTTGAAAGCTCAGCTCACATGCCCCGTCTTCTACAGAGCCTTTTCCTCCCTCCCCTTCCATGTCTCCTAACTGGCCAGAATTAGTCATTCTCATCTTTGTGCTCCCATAATGCTTTGTTCACACTTCTGCTTTAACACATCATTTTGCTTTTTTGGTTGTGTCTGCCTTGGCCCATTCAGGCTGTTGTAACAAAATACCATAGGCTGGGTACCTTATAAACAACAAATACTTATTTCTTACAGTTCTGAGCACTGGAAGTCTGAAATTCAGGTGCCAGAATGGTCAGGTGATGGCCCTCTTCTGGGTCACAGGCTTCTCATTGCATTCTCACATGGCAGAAGGGAGCTCTCTGTGGTCTTTTTTGTAAGGGCGCTAATTCCAATCCATGAAGGTTCTACCCTCATGATCTAATGTCCTCCCACATGCCCCATCTCCTACCGTCAACTTGTGGGTTGGGATTCAACATATGAATTTTTTGGGGACACAAATATTCAATCTATAGCAGTCTATATGGGTTTACCTTTGTTGCAAGGTGGAGTTTTCTGAGGTCTGGAGAGGGTTATTGTTTGCTTTGTATCCTCAGAATAATACATGATCTAGGGTAGAGACTCCTGAACTTTGATATTTTCAGGGCCCTTCTATTCAGCCTACCTAGCTGTAAATACACTCAAGTCCTCTTTTGTTCTCACTGGCTGCTGAGCCGAATCTGTGATGATGCACAGTAGACTCAGGATATCCTATGTGAATGGGCTCTATTGGTCAGTGGCTTCCCAGGCATCTTCAACCCATTGTCAACCCCACAAGAAGGCGCTGTGGGTGGGGTAGGATGGGACTGGGAAGATGCAGTTCTCAGTCTCTCTCTCCACACGGCCTCTCACCCCATTGGTCTTCCAATCCCAATGTACTTAGTCGCCTACAAGTGCCACTCATTAACTGCCCCTACAAACAATAATTAGGAACCATGTTTTAATGCGAAGTGATCCATGTTGCTATTGTCTCCTCCACATAGTGACTCTCCCACTGCTGCTATTGTGACAGCTCAATAAAAAGGCCAGTAATATGTGGGTTTCTGTTTTTGTTTCTTTACCTGGAGGAAACAAAGACTCCCCTGACGTAATGAGATACTAGGAATCTCAAAAGAGCCAAACAGAACAATACAGATTCTTTTAAAAATGTCATTATTATAAAGCTACCAGGAAGGAATTATTCAGCAATATTCTATGGAGACTGGTTATTGTTAGAGCTCACAGCCCATCATAGCGGGGAGGAACCCAGCTGTTCAAGGCAACCTGTGAGTGTGAGTGACCACAAATGCCATACGTTGTTAGAGTTCACACTGTCTCCCAGAGACAGACACTAGAAAGCAACAAAGGGGTGATTAGAATTGGTTAATACACCTTTTCAACAAATCTCCTAGCATTAAACCAAACATTTTGAAAGAAGTGAACTTTATTTAAAAAGTATCTGTCAAGAGTTGCCATGTACAACATAACTCTCAGAGTCCCTACTGCAAACCTCTCTACCCCAATTTCCTAGGAATTTCTCCATTTCTTGGTCAAAAGGTTTGGAACATGTCAGCACTAAGATTCTAATTATTTGGCCCGCCTCTGCCAACGGTCCTCCCTGTGCTCTCAGTGGAAAACCCTCCTAACTGCCCTAGAATGCTCCAGGTGAGACAAATGACATCTCATTGTTGGGTTGGCCCGGTGCTCAGGAGCACCATGGGAAAGAATTTGGATGCTCTTGACAGTTGCGATTCAGACTTTGATGGTTGTAACTGATGGACTGGGCTGGGGTGCTGCTGCTGAAGTCACATTCCTGAGAGAAAAATTAGCCAAAGTAAGGAGTTTGCCATGATGCTAGACTAGACTCAGCAGCAGGTATTGTCACTGGAAAGATGTAGTAGTGTTTCCAAGAACAGGCATGTGAGCCCACCTGGACCACATCCCCCAAGAGGGCTCTCTGCCTTGTCAATGAGAGGATTATGAAATAAAACTGAAAAGCAAAGCAAATATCAGTTGGGGTCCCTGCCACTTGAGGTGGGCATTAGAAGGGGACATGTTTCTGTTGGATGGAGAGAAGTGTTAGGATTGGGGATTAGGAGGTAGGTGACCAGGTTGGGGGTCCCTGCCACTTGAGGTGGGCATTAGAAGGAAACATGTTTCTCTGTTGGATGGAGAGAAGTGTTAGGACTGGGGATTAGGAGGTGGGTGACCAGGTTAGGGTGAGAACAGTCATTGGAGGTCAGGAGTGCCCAGTGCTCACCATGGGGCTCTAGTTGGTGCCGAGCATCACATGACCAGGCACTGCTGTGGGGAGTTTTCAGAATCCAGAGAAGGTTATTAATTTTAAAGAGAGAATAACCCACATGGAACACTGGGACATAATGACCAGCAATACAGGGCAGTAACATTTTGAAATAGTACCAACAGCAGAAACACTAGTGATTCAGAGGAAGAAAGGATTTCTGGGAAGGTGTCCTGAGGGGGCTTAGAGGAACCATAATAGAAAAGCCTTAAAAGAGAGAACACTTAGGTAGTTGGAGGGAGGGAATTGGCAGCAGCACACCTTCCTAAGACCTATGATGTACCTTGATTCCGTCAGCACCTCTGGGCACCTTTTTTTTGGTGTCTCACCTATTATAACCATTAGGCATACTTTGGGTTTTTCAGCTTTCTAGAAGTCACTATGAAGGGCCCTGACTAACTGGAGAGACTGATACAGAGTCTACCACCGCGACCTCATTGCCCTGTTCTTCCAAGATAGCCAACCCTGAGGAGGATTGTTACTGGGTTTCAGAGAAGAGAAAACCAAAAGGCCATCAACAACAAATTACAAATACAATTTGAAAGGTAAGTCTGAAGATTTGAAGTAAGAGTTTGAACTATGTAA
>NW_006293778.1:1495511-1500479 GCF_000327345.1 Myotis davidii | reverse complement strand
CATTAATGTGATAGAATTATTTAAAATACTCCTTATTTCCCTGGATTGTAGCTCCCGTTCTAGAATTTCTTTTTCATCCCTAGGTTAGAAAGTTGGAAGAGAATAATATAGTAAAAGCTAATTATTTGAAGAAATAATTGTGGAATAGGTTTAAAGGGACTTTTGCTTCCTATAAGCAAATCTGAAATCTATCTTTCTAGAAAAACATTTCCTATTAATTTTTTACCGCTCTGTGATTCCAGGAGATGGGCTGGGTAAATGTGTGCATGGAGCTACAGCCACAAGCTTCAAGCTCTGCAGAAAGCCATTGGCCCAGGGGATTGGCAGTTGTTAAAATGTAAGCGAAACAGCCATTTTAACATGCAATAATGTGCTGCTCACATAAAGAGGAGTATGTACAGATAAAAGATCTGAAGTGAACTGAAGTAGTCACAGCTGCTTGTGAGATTATAGTTGAAAGTTTTGTTTGTTGTTGTTTTTTTTGTACTGTCCAACCCACAAAGAGCATGTATTATTTTTATCAACAGAAGGTATAAGAAGAAAAGCCTTTAAGAAGAAATAATGTAGGTGTAGGAACTGTGCTTCTTTCATTTCATTGTTGTGGTTAATGACTTGTACAGTGGACGCCTGGCCTAGCACCCTGTTTACTAACCTGGCAACCTGGAGTCTCTTCTTGTGTTGCTTGGTCAGCAGAAACAGTGGGTTTTAGAGACCTAAAAATGGGCCCTGGAAAAAATCCCTGAAATGAATTCCTAACCAATGACATTTTGTGAGCTTGAACATAGTAATCAAGTTATACTACCAGCTTGCTAATTTAAATAACAGAAACTTAAAGTTTTAGACCTAGAAGGATCTTGAGGAATCATCTATTTCATTTTCTCATTTTTGTGGCAGAACTACAATGAGAGTTTGATAATAATAATATCTACTTTTTAATAAGCATTTACTATGTGCCAGAAATGATACTAGGTACTTTATGTAGATTAATTTTTAATCATACTATCAAAGTAAGTATTACCCCTACCTTGATTATATAGATGAGGAAGTTGAGGTATAGAGATTAAGTAGTTTATCCCAAGTCATCCAACTGGAGTCCAAGGTAGTTTTTGAACTCCTGTTTGTCTGGTTCTGGAATGGGTTCTCACTATGCATAATTCTACCTCTTTATTTCCAGCATGAGCTACCGGATTCCCAATCTTAAGAGTTTTATCTCTTGTCTTCGCCTTTAAACCTCAGGTCTATTTTAATCTATGTTAGTTGAGCATATCTACCCCAAATTCCATTCCTGTAGCTGGAGTCGTCTGTGGTGTCATAATGAAGTCCATTCCCAAGGTTAAAGTTTCACATTTGCTCTGCTTCAAAGTAATGTGGCTGCAGGCCTTCAGCCTGAGCCCAGACTTGCTGTCATTTACTCACCCCTTGCTTTCATTGTGAGTGTTCCCATTCAGAGCCTGTGGGAATGCCCAGCCAGAGTGAGGGTGTGGTGACTGGGAGATTGTCACCAGCGTCCCAGCCATAGGAGGGAGCTAGGAGGGGAGCCTCGAGGCTGTAGCACCTGAGGCCTCTGCTGGTGACCTCTCAAGCCTCCTCTTCCTCCTGACCCTTTTGCCCTCTGGCTGTGTGAGGGTGGGTTGAGCTGGTCTAAGGGGAAAAGAGGATTGGAGGGTTTTCTGAGGGAAGGTTTAGGGGAGTCAGTGCAGAGAGGAAAGTAAAAACTCTTAAAACATGAAGGGGGCTCGGCTGGTGTGGCTCACTGGTTGAGTCGCGACCTATGAGCCAGGAGGTCATGGTTCAATTCCCTGTCAGGACACATGCCTGAGTTTTGGGCTTGATCCCCAGTAGGGGGCATGCAGGAGGCAGCCAATCAATGATTCTCTCTCGTCACTGATGTTTCTATCTCTCTCTCCCTCTCTCTCCCTCTCTGAAATCAATAAAAATACATTTAAAATAACACAAAGGGGATCAATTTAGAGTAATTTCTCCACATTTCAGCCTGGCCAGAGGCATTCTGGTTAATCAAGTATTCTTAATAAGGGTGACAGTGTGTGCTAAATGTGGCTGAACACTTTGCCAGGAATTGTAACACAATAAAGTATGGGTAAAACCCAAACTGCACCAAATATAATTAAATCTTTCTTTGATGATTCATAAGGCCTTTAGGATCCCGTAGTGCCTCAGGGTCACCATTATGTCTATCATCATCCCTGATGAGGCAGGTAGCTGAATAAAAATAGCAGATTTAAAGTGATAGGCCTTATTGCCACTCTGTCTACTTGGGTGGCCTTGGGCAGGTGACCTGACCTCGAGCTTCAGAGTCCCCTTCAATACAGGGGTGGTAACATTACATCATGGAGCTGTCAGAATAGATAACTATGTGCATAAAGAATATTATTATTATTATTATGAAGCTACCAGCACAGCAAATTGCTGGCTAATCGAAAGTTCTATTAAATGTTTTTCTTTTCCAAAGTAATTTAGTCTCCTTTTATGAAGAAACATGGCTACCTGAGCAGCAGGGATTGTTGAGAGGTGGTATTTATTCAAGGGCCATAAAGAGTGTTTAAACAGTGTTTTCAAACTGCAAAAGTGGTATATGCATTTTGTGAAAAAAGTCAAATATAGAACATACTAAAAAATAAAATTTCTCTTCTTCTACCCTTGTTGTCTCAAGCTTCCCCAGAGAGGAAGTAAACCTTATGTAGTTTAGTGTGTGTGTGTGTGTTAGAATTGAATTATACTTTTCATTATTGTTCTGTGACTTCAGTTTTTTTCCATTTAGCATATTTTGGGTATCTTTTAATTTTTTTATTTGCAGCTGCACCTGCATAGTCATTCATAACATGGCTGAGCTGTATCTAGTTTAACCCTGCCCTACTGATGGGCCTTCGGTTGTTGCTAGTTTTTCTATGGCCAACAATGCTACAAGTGAGCATAGGGTGACACTTATGTACTAACTCGGGAACAACCACTCTAACTTTTTATTACCTCAGGTTGCTTCAGCCCATACTTCCAATTGATTAAATACCTCCCCTAAGAGATAACATCAAATATGAACAAAGCAAGGGGCCCTTTACGACCTGGTGATTCCTGTAAATTTATAAAAGAGGGCAACTCTTACCACAACCCCATTTCAGAATATTTCCATTTCTCCCCAGAGTTCTCTTTTGTACCTCTTTGTGGTTAGTCCCCATACCCACATAGCTCTGGGCAACCACTGTTATGATTTTTGTCTCTAAAGTTTTGTCTTAGCTAGACATGTCATAAAAAATGGAATCACAATACCTGTTTTTTTGTGTCCAGCTTCTTTTACTTAGCAAAATGGTTTTGAGGTTTAACCATGTGGTTGGATGTATCGGTTATTGCTGAACTAGTATAGTGTTCCATTACAGAGATGTACTACACTTTGTTTATTCGTTTGGATGGTTTCCAGTTTGGATCTGGTTTTAGTTTTTGACTATTATGAATAATGATACTATAAGCATTTGTGTGCAAGTATTTGTATGGACATGCATTTTTTAATTTCTCTTGGGTAGATACCTAGTAGTGGAATTAGTGGGTTTTATGATAAGTATATGTTTAACTTAAAAAAAAACAAACTTAGGAAGAAATAATGTGGGGGTAGGAACTGGCCCTGATTTTTTAAAACAAAAATGTTATTTGGTTATTTTCTAAATAATTTGGTTATTTCATTTTATCTTTCTACTAGCAATGCATGGGGGTTCCAGTTTCTCCACATTTTCAACAACACTTGTTTTTGTCAGTCTTATTTATTATAGCTATTCTAGTGGTTGTATAGTGGTGTAACATTGTCATTTTAATTTCCCTAATAACTAATGATGTTGGGTACCTTTTCATGTGGTTATTAGTCATTCACATATGTTCTATTGTAAACTGCTTAATCAAATGTTTTGTTCACTTTTTACTGGGCCACTTCCTTATAATAGTTCTTTATACATTGTGAATACAAACCTTTAATATATATATGATTTATATATAAGTACATGATTTACAAATATCTCTCCCATCTGTAGCATGTGTTTTCATTTTCTTAGTGGTCTTTTGAAAACAAAAGCATTTAATTTTGATGAAGTCCACGTTTGTCATTTTTTTTTCTATTATGGAGCATGCACTGGATGTCATGTATAAGAAATCTTTACTCCACTCAAGGTTATAAAGATTTTTCTCTTATGTTTTTTCCTAGAAGTTTTGTAAAAATAATGTGACTATAAATTATTTCAAGGACTAGATGAAGTTAAAGTTCTCTATAGGACCTTCCAAGGCTGAAATCAATGGATCCATGGAATTAAATCTACAAAGCAGAAATTTCTCTATTCCAAGATAGTTTTCACATGTTGGTTAGATTGTGTACCTACAGAACCAACTAAACTGACTTTTATTACTAACTCCTCAAACATTTTTCCGGAGGAAAATGTGAGATCATGTTTATTTAGAATCATCAGAAAAGGTTTCCTTTGAGGAGATCATATTTATTTCCTAACCCATGCATAGAATGTTCTCAATGTGTTATATCATTTAGCAAATGTAGGGCAATAGCTCTCAAAACCAAAGCAGTAAAGAGTCATTTCCTATTATGATTGGTTTTGACATGGGCCTAGTTCCACTTGCTGCTCTTCATTCTTAGTAACTCATTTTATTTCTCTACTAGAGGCCCAGTGCATGAATTCATGCCTGGGTGGGGTCCAGCCAGCCCCGATGGGGGCCAGTCAGGGGCAGGGCTGGCCCGGGGGGGAGGGGCCGTGGAAGGTTAGGGGGGACAATCAGGGCCCTGATCAGGCTGGTTGGCCACCGCAGTGTGCATGATAGCGACAGGTCGTTGTGGTCATTCTGTCATTCCGGTTACTTAGTCTTTTATATATATATATGGCTTTTATTGTAATCCTTTGTGTGTGTGTGTGTGTGTGTGTGTGTGTGTGTGTGTATGAATGTGTGCTCAAGAGCTGCATTTTT
>NW_006293778.1:1492030-1494817 GCF_000327345.1 Myotis davidii | reverse complement strand
GCCCATGAACAGGAAGCGTCTTAGCAATTCACCTGATGGAACTTTATGAAAAAATTACAGAAGCAGTGTGTACTCATCATAAAGTGTTCACACACGGGAACGATATACAGAGTTGACTCAATATGTAGAGTAAAAACCCATCAGTGCTACTCTTTCACTCCATTCCTGCCACCCTCTGCAAGAGTTTTCCACTGATGGTAATTTGGTGTTTGTCACCCTTACTTTGTACAACGATGTATGTGCACGCACAAACACACTTGCACAGTCAGACACATAAGCAAATGGGTCATATATTCAAATTGTCCTGTCACTCGCTTTTCTTAACTTATCAGAGACATCTTTCTTGGACACTACTGTATCCAAGCTTGGCTCTGAGCTCCACCAAGAATGCATTCAATCAGTCTCTGAGTGAAAAACTCGAAGGTAATTATTTGGGGGATATTGCAAACTATGCTTCAATGCACTTCGTTATTTATGTATTTGTGTGTATTTTTACAGAATAGATAGTAAAATTTTTAATGGTTTTTGATTTATCTGCAAGATCTCACCCCCCAACAATTGCTTTTAATTAATCTGAATTCCAGCATTTTCTACTGTCTTTCTGTTGCTTATTTAGAAGGCCGTTTGGGGCACTGGTCATCTTTATTGGGTGTCTCTTGAGGTTAGAATGGGGATGTACAAACAGGAGGGTTGCTTATGTTTACAACTTTTTTCATCTTTGATTTTGCCTGCTAGCTATTAATGTCCAACGGGACAGGTTAGATAAAATAAGAGCCTCCCTCCCACTGGGTAAATTTTTACAACCCTTCTAGAGAGCTCTTGACAATATCTATTAAAATTTAAAATATTCCTACCTTTTGATTCTGCAATTCTACTACTACACGTTACTATGGAGATAACTTGATTTTGAGACCTGAAAGATTTTGTTTAGATATGAATCTCAGCAGCTTTTAAGACTCTTCTTATTGAAATAGTTCCTTCAATGGAGTGAATGTTTGACCACCCCCACCCCCCCACCAAAAAAAAATCATATGTTGATACCCTAACCCTCAATGAGGTGGTATTAGGAAGTGTGGCCTTTTGAGGTAATTAGATCTTGAAGGCTGAACCCTCATGAATGGGATTAGTACCTTATAAAGGACCCCAGAGAGCTCTCTCCTCTTTCTGCCATGGGAGGATACAACGAGAAGTCAGCTGTCTGCAGCCTGAAAGAGGGGCCACACCAGAACCCGACCATGCAGGCACCCTGATCTTGGACTTCATTCCTTGAACTGTGGGAAATAAATTTCTGTTGTTTATAAGACACCAGTTTATGGTATTCTGTTATAGCCGCCCACACTCATTAAGGGAGTTCCTTTCATGCACATGGAGCAAAACCTTTATAGAAAGCACTCTTTTAATTTATAGAATCAAATTTTCAGAGCCCTAGAGTTCGCAGCTCTAAAAACCTTTGGACACTGAAAAATGAGAAGAATGAATAAAGATGACCTCAAATTTTCTCTTTAACTCTTTTTAAAAATTTTTTTTAGTAGACTTTATTTTTTAGAGTAGTTTTGGTTCACAGCAAATTGTATAGGTTTTTACTACTCAAAATATCAAATCAGAAATTATCAGAAGTATATATACTTCAGCACATGCCCATAACTTAGTCCTAAAATAGCCATATTTGTCATTGTAATATTTCAAAATTTCCCTTTAACTCTTGACAGTCCATGGTCCTTGCGTCCCAGCAAAAGATGATGGGAAAGGCAGAATGATGACAGTGATCAGTGTAGTATGAATGGGGGATCCTTTACATTTAGGACAGAGGTCCTTTATTGCTTTCATTTCTAAGTAGATATTTTTTCATTCTATTTTTTATTATTGTATGGCCTTTCTTCTGTGTATGTGAATATTTCCATCAGCTTAAACATCCTATGACCTGGCCTTATTTTCATAATTGTACTAACAAAGGTCAATTAGTAGAGATGTAACCAAACTAAGAAATAGGTTACCATCTTGACCATGAAGAGTGGATACTTGTTAACTTTTAAATATGTATATTCTGCATTTTCTTTATGGAGTTGATGCTAGAAATTGTTACTTAAGACAGTTCAACATTTGTTTTTTTTGTTTTTTGTTTTTTTCAAATTTTATTTTTTATTTTTATTTTATTTTTATTTTTATTTTTTTTTAAACTGGAATTCATCCACATGGATAAATTTTATTTTTTATTACAAAGGGTATTACATATGTGTCCATTTTTTTCCCCGCCCTAGACAGTCCCCTCGCCTCCCCTATTCCCCAGTGTCTTATGTCCATTGGTTAGGCTTATATGCATGCATACAAGTCCTTTGGTTGATCTCTTCCCCCCCTACCTCCCGCCCCCGAACCCTCCCCGGCCTTCCCGATGCAGTTTGACACTCTGTTTGAGGCAGCTCTGCCTCTGTATCTATTATTGTTCAAAAGTTTATAATGGTCTCAATTATCCATGAATAAGTGAGATCATGTGGTATTTTTCTTTCATTGACTGGCTTATTTCACTCAGCATAATGCTCTCCAGTTCCATCCATGCTGTTGCAAATGGTAAGAATTCCTTCTTTTTTACAGCAGCATAGTATTCCATTGTGTAGATGTTCCACAGTTTTTTAATCTACTCATCTGCTGATGGGCACTTGGGCTGTTTCCAAATCTTAGCTATGGTTAATTGTGCTGCTATGAACATAGGGGTGCATATATCCTTTCTGATTGGTAGATGAGTGGATTAAAAAACTCTGGCACATCTACACAATGCAATACTATGCTGAG
>NW_006293778.1:1466654-1491354 GCF_000327345.1 Myotis davidii | reverse complement strand
TGTTGATTCTACCAATCCATGAACACGGTATGTTCTTCCATCTGTTTATGTCTTCCTCTATATCTTTTTTCAAAGTCCTGTAATTTTCTGAGTAGAGGTCTTTTACCTCTTTAGTTAAGTTTATTCCTAGGTAGCTTAATTTTTTTGGTGCGATGGTAAACGGGATTGTTTTTATAATCTCTCTTTCTGAAAGTTCACTATTGGTGTATAGAAATGCCTCAGATTTAAGACAGTTCAACATTTGTTGAACACAGAGTTATAGTGGGAATAATGGATCCAGAGGTAAATGAGATAGAGTCCTTGTCCCCAAAAAGATTATAGTTTATTAGATCATATTTTGGGTTTTTAAAAAATCCAGTAATGCTGGGGAAAAAATAGGGTCAAAGGGTGAAACATGGAGATGGCTTTGGGCACATTTTAAATAGAACCCAAATGGACCCACACTCTATCAACTTTGAGTATAAATAAGGTCTTATTAAGATTATTGACCAAGTTATGATGACCCTGTATGTCCCCTTCATGATTGTAGGACCCCAGCTCCCCTAAACATCTCTTCCAGGTTCCAGAGAAGGAACAAGTTCATGCATGTTTTCCCAGTCTGGTAACCTGTTATGTCACCTTGCCCTTGGCCCAGCCGCAGGTCTCTGTCACAACACTGATTCTTGGCACAGGGTTCCTGAGTTTTTAGGGTCGCTAAGAAGTGCAGAGGCTGTGGCAGAGTAGGGGGAGGAGCAGTGCTCGCTCCAATTCTATGAGCATTTTGCCCCCTGGGCTCCACAGCTGCCCAGCTGGTACTTCAAGTGCCCTAGTGAGCAACTCTCCTGAGAAAATGTTCTTCAGATTCTCACTCCATAATCTCCTTAATCAGGGAGGATCTAAATCAGTACCTTATGATGTGTGAGGGGCAGATGGACTGATTCACTGACGTTCATTGTCCTTGCCTTGTTTTCTTCCCATTTTTCCTCTCCAGAGCCTTGGAGGTACCACTCTATAAAGAAAAACACTCTCCATGCACATCTCCTCAGTCAGATAGGTGCCCGGGAACATGAGCAGCCAACCAGTTTTCCCCAAACCTGACCCTGGCATGGACCGTGTCTTGTTTGACTTTGTGTCCCAAGTGTCAGCTCAGTGCTTGCCACAAGAAAGGACCTTTACTTGTTGAATTAATGAACCAATGTTGTTAAATTAATGAAGTTAATTTATTTCATTGTGTGAGTTAAGGAATCAATGTTGTGAAAGGGGGATTTAAATATAATCTAGAGAGATGAAACAGAGGTCACCCAACTTCGTAGTCACGCCCATGGGAGAGGCTAGTAAATGTTTGTTAAGTGAATGAGCAATTGGTATCTTTCATGTTCCAGAATTAATGATCTCATGATTAGTGCTGCCTGTCCTTATGTTCTTATACTGTCAGCTTTGTGACCAAAGAGATATATTTGCAAGACATTTAACCAGGATTCAAGCTACATTTTTGTCTGGGTCTGTAAAACAGTTTAAAAATATAATAGACATCTACTTACAAATATCTATGTAATTTAAATGCAAAACAACTGTGTAAAGCCCTAGGAACTTATAAGTGTTATGGAGAACAGCAGATACACTGGTTAAAAGGAGACAGGGAACCTGGAAGTAGGGGGTGAGGGGGAAGAAGAAGATGGGGAAATAGAAAGTGTGGGAGGCAAGGCAAGTAGTGACTGAGGACTCCTGTTAGAACCATCTAGATTCCAAGTTCTAACACTGGCACCAAAGTGAGAAAATTAATTTTGAGTGTTTGGTGTTTTTTTAAAATTTAGAGCATTTATTTACTAGCATTTATTTATTTTTAGATTAGTTTGTTAGGAAAGGCTATTCATTTTCAATTGCTTAAAATGCAGGGTAGTATTATTGTGACTAAATTTTTTTAAATTTAAGTATATGGTTGGTATACAATATTATATTCATTATATTAGTCTTGGGTATGTAATATGGTTATTTGACAATTTCTATACCTTACAAATTCTGGTAATCATTCATCAACTTGTAAACTTATCACAATATTATTGACTAGATTCCCCTTCACCTTTTTCCACAATGTCCTCTACTCCTCCCCTTTGGTAACCATTCCTTTGGTCTCTGTTTCTATGATTCTGTATTTCTTATTTTTAAAATGGATTTTTTTGGAATAGGTAATAGATTCAATTGGTTTATTAACTAAAGTTCCCAAAGTAAAAAAAAAGAAAATATTTCTTCCACCATTTCCTCGAGTCATCTGGCTCCTGGATCCAAAATTTATATCTCCTGGTGCAAAATTCCCCACAGATTGTGGTCCAAGAGAAGATATAGAGAAACTTAAAAAAGTTTAGTCCTTTAGTCAACGTCAATGCTGACTGACTTGTTTAGGAAAAAATCTGTGATCTTGGTCTCATTAGTCTTAGGTTCTAACACACGGAGCTTATTAACCTGGATTGTTCTCAAACCAGCAAACCTTCAGAGGTCTTGACCTCTGCTTTACAATATTTTAGTGAGAATTGAATCTGGTGCTTGGATTCTGAGGAGGCTGTGACTGTGCTGGGGACCTCTCCCTAGTGATCCAGAAGCAAGTCAGAGCTGAAGGCCAAGACGTAGACGGGGGGCTGAAACAAGGGGAGACCAAGCATAAACAGCCTGTGCAGAGGCCCTAGGCAGGTAAGTGGACAAGAATGCATGTCCAAATTAGCTTAAAAGGTCAGAGATTGGTGGGGAAAATATATCTGACATTTAACTCAACCAATAAAAGAACTAAGATAGCTTAAGTCACTCCTAAGCCATAGAGCACCTGGGTATTTCTGTGATCGAAAAAATATTCAGGTTTCAATAAACTTAGGTGATCTTATGTAGTAACAGTGGTTCTCAACCTTCCTAATGCCACGACCCTTTAATACAGTTCCTCATGTTGTAGTGATCCCCAACCATAAAATTATTTTCGTTGCTACTTCATAACTGTAATTTTGCTACTGTTATGAATCATAATGTAAATATCTGATATGCAGGATGTATTTTCATTGTTGGTAACCCACAGGTTGGGAACCACTGCATTAGAAGACCTTACACTGTTGGCAAAAAGCAAATGATACTCATGATTTTCTTCTAGTGAATACTTTGTTTTTTTCTTCTTCTGTGTAACATTTTATTAATTATTGTTTGCCCTGAGTTATTTTTTGAAATATACATTTATTTAGATACATAGTAACCTTATTACATTTTAGTTTCTCATTTAAATGTTTAAAATTTTAAAGTTCAATTCAGTTAAGAACCATTATGTTCCTTCACACAAGTAGCTTATGGAATTACCGTCTATCTTATCTTTCTGGCACTTGCCGCATCTGTGAGCAGTTAATTTTGGCTTCTTGTCTGTTTTCCTCAAGAGATTGCAAGCATTCTCAAGGCAGAACCATATAGATCTTGCTCATTAAAAAAAAAAATTTCTAGCAACTTGTACTGTGGCACACAGGAGGCATTTAATATTTGCCAAATGACAGAATGAAGAAAATCAGATGAGGTGAAGTAGTTAAACCAATAAGCAATACCTCATTTATTCTAAGCTTTCTGTTTTAGCCTTGGCAATTTACATATATGATTTGGTGGGTCATTATTTAGGTGTATATTTTATCTATCTATCTATCTATCTATCTATCTATCTAATCAGTTGGAACATAGAACAGGCTAGAGAAGTAAGTTCAGAGAGTTATCATCACACAGAATGGCTGACGTAAAGGGATAGCAAGATAATCTAAAGATCACATATAGTGAGAAGAGAATCTTGTATGACCATCATTTAGTGTGTGACAGAGGGAAAAGAGAGATAAGAAAAGGATAAAAGATAAGGGTGTTGTCCTGGAATCCAAAGGATAAAAGAGTTTTAAGCAGATGGTGTGTGTGTAGGTGCCAACTGCTGCCAAAATGTCCAGTAAGAGGACAGAGAAGTAACCATTGAGTTTAACAACTCTGAAGTCTTTGGTGATCACGGCAATGCCCATGTTAGTGCAGTGGTGGGTCAAGAGTGATTGTGAGGGTGAGAAAGGGGAGGCCAGGGATGTAGAGGACAGTTTCAAGAGGCTTGCTTGTAAAGAGAAGCACATAGCCACAGGGGTATGTAGAGTCAATACAGGGTTTTATTTTTAAACTTCTTTTTCCAATTGTAGGTAGAGTACATATTCATTGTAGAAAATTGGGACAGTAATTAAGAAGTATTTTAAACATTATAAAAAGCCAAAGAGATAATTCATAATCCTACCACTGTAATCCAAACATACTGCCATTTTTTTTTATTATTCCAGTCTTTTCCATGCATTTTAACCTAGTTGAGAAGAGACCAAATGAGTGATTGTAAGCTCTGCTGAGTGAATGAATGAGAAGTTTTATCTCTGTCTAATTAAATAACTCCATATGGAGAAACACCCAGGGAGCAGTGAAGGAGACAAAGGGTCTAGCCAATTAGATCAACCAATTCCATGTTGGTGATTTACTCAGGGATAGATGCCAAAGCCAGTCCTCTGTATGTGCAAATGCAGAGCTCAGAATAATTCATTCACTCAACAAATATGCATTAGTTGTCCACTATGTGCATTGTGTTAGTTGCTGAGGGATAGAGCAGTGATGCAGGCAGAGTTATCACATCAGGATATTTAAAGTGTCATTTGTAGAGGGACATCACTTCATCCTGTGGTATACAGGCATTATACTCACCTACTAGTTCTTACAATCAAGCTTTCAATTTCATTTGTATAACTGCCTCACTTGATATTTCCCCCAACATGGAAAATTCTTCAAAAGAGTTACTCTTAATACCTGACGTTAAATGTTTAGTTTTTCTTTTCATTTCTCCCCTGCCCCCCATAATAACACTGTCTGAAATAACTTTGAAATTAAGCTCGGTCCATATTTTATAATGTTTTCCTAGGACTGATTCATAGAAGAGGTATTTATCAAGTCAAAAAATCTGAACTTTTCTAAGGCATTTACTAGTAGTTACCTATTATCAGGTTGCCTTCCAGGAAGGTCCTACTAATTTAAACTATTAACAGTGGTATACAAAGATGTCTTTTTCACCTGAGAGAAGGTTCATTTATTTATGTGCTGAGTTGACTGAAATAGGACAAAGGGGAGGGTTGAAGACAAAGAAGATGAAACAAGGTCCCTGAGAAGTAGTGTTGATGAGATTTGGAGAAGGTGCTAGAAGTTAGTTTTGGAAAAGAAAACAGAAAACTCTGTTGGGACAGGAGTTAGGGAGGGTGTGGCTACATAGAGTATGTGTGCCTAGGTTGAGAGGGGGAGCTGAGGGAGTGCCTACCTGACTACCTCATGGCCACCATTTTCTTCATATGCTAGGAGGCGAGATCATCCTGGCAGGCTGGGGTAAGATAAGGGGAAGTACGCCAATAGCTTGGGGAGAATGAAGATGTTTTGGAAGGGCTGCATAGAAATTGGGGCACAATCTAAAAGTTGCAGGTGCCCAGATAATGTAATGTTGCATTTTGTTTATAAATTTAAGTGAAAACTTGACCATTGATGCTGGGGACTCTGTTTACAGGGTATAGTGAAATTGAGACTTGACAATTATTTGATTAATTTGATGAATGCTCCAAATTAGGAACACCAGGTCAGGGTATGTTTCCGACTTAAATTATACAGTGCAGTTGTCTACAGTGATCAAATTAACCAGCTGATTGCCAAATCTCTACTTCTCTCTGTCCCCTGTGGACATAGCTTAAAGAACTAATAAGTGAACTGGATGCTGCCCCAATCTATTTTGGGATAATTGATGTCTTTGTACTCGTATCCCAGCAGCTTGGTATTAAACACTGAAGCTTTGTGGAGAATATGTCAGTAGGCGATTTTTTAAAATTTTTTATCTCAAAAAGCAGTCTTTCTCCTGTAAAGTTTATCAATCAGAACTTTGCAAATTTTCCCAAACTCCCTAAAGAAAATTGTATTTTATTGCTATGGAAAAATATTTGACTCCATGCTTTTTTGCTTTGTAAAATGATTTTGTTTTTGATTCTGAGTACTTAAAGATTTTTGTTTCTGTCTTCATGAATTACTTTAAAACAACTTCAGTTTTACATTTAAATGGTTTTGGTCTTAAAAACATTTCTGCTCACTGAAAATTGGCCCATTCCCTCTCCTAAGTGAAAAGTATCAGTGATTTTTAACTTCTCAAAGAATAAGGAAAATCAATTATGGTTAAGAAACATTTCATTTCTTGCTGTTTAAATATTTCCTCCCTAAATGGATAGTTGATGGAATGTAGGCTGTGAAATGAATAGAGGCAGTTACTGAGGTAACTTGGGTTCTGAAACCTATTTTGGGAAATTACAATGTAATCAGAATATTTTAGCAGGTGACTTCAATGCTTTGAGCTTCCTTTGTATGTTCTTAAGCGATGCCATGCTATGCCACTTATCTATATTTATAAAAGGCTAATATGCAAAGTGTCCCCTCAGGAATTCAACCAGGAGTTTGATCACTTGCTATGACATGTGATGACTACCAGGGGGCAGCATGGAACATGGCGGGCGACTAGCGGCGGGGTGCTGAGGGAGTGAGGGAAGGAGGAGGCGGGGAGGTAGGTAACCCGATTGGCCCTGATCGTTGGCCAGGCCTAGGAACCCTATCCATGAACACATTTTGTGCACTGGGCCTCTAGTTTATATATGAAAGTGAAGGTAACCAGAAGTTTAACTCCAACTTGGGCTCTTCCCTTCACAGACTCAGCCCGCTTCCCTTATGCAAGTATTCATCCCCTGCAGGGCTATGATGGTGTGAGATGATGGTGGAAGAGGGCCTGGCATAAGATCTCAGACCTCTCAAAAAACTTAAAACCTGTGAGAGTTTGCTAGCAGACCAAATTCTAACAAACAACAACCCTGCTTCAATTTAAATATTGATCAAATAAAGTGTGGTCATGGATGCTAACAACAGCTTTTGGCATTAGAGATTTGTTATATGCTCTTATGGATTGTAAAATGGATAAACAAGCAGAAATTCAGAACAGCAGAATTACATCCTTTGCATCTAGATTTTAATCTGTTTTTGGTCCAAGTCTTAGGACTGGCAAAAATAAGTCAGGCTCAACTGAGTTACTTGCACGACAGCTCAAAAGAAATGTAAGTAAATGAGGACACCTGGGGTTGCCTTGGCTTTCTTGCTTCAATGTCCTACCCGGAGTGGGGAAACCTCCAGGTCAGAAGAACCCATAACGCAGTTGTTTTTTTTATAACACAGCTTTTTTGAGAAACTACAAATCTAAACTTTTCACAGGAAATCTATGCTTTCTAAATGTTGGTATCTCATATATAGTGTTTGCCTGTGGCACTGGCCCAGATTCAGCCTGAGGCTGTTGGTCTGTGACCTCAGATGGAAATATTCCCACACTCTGAATTTTTAGGTAAAAAGCCAGAATTCACCGTTTTCCTAGAGGGAGGTCTATGCTTATGTCACATGAGGTTGAACACATGTCTTTTCATCATTTAATCTGTTCAGCTTTCTTGTTAAGTTTCAAAGAAATAAGGAGAAACTCACATTTGAATAGAAGGAAGACAGGACTACACTTAGACTTACTGCATTGTTTAATTTCCTCAGAACTCTCCATGTCAACTTTTCTGGCTCGATTATGCTATAAGGAATCATTTACTGCATATTTTATGGCATTTTCTTTCTAGTGCAAACACATTGTGATTTTATTTTCTAATTTCAAAAATCATAGATTGCCTGTTGTTTTAGTCTAAAAAAGAAAAAGAAATAACTTATTTTTGGAAGTATCTCTCTGGGGATTAGTTAAGTAAATGATGGTGAAATGTCACAAGGTGAGTCTTTATCATACTGGGAAGTGTAGGAAGAAAAGGCCCTTTGACTTAGGTGTGAGTAAAATGATTTTATTTTATTTTTATTTTTTGTCATCTTTGTCTTTTTCATTGTTGTTATTTTTTATTTTGTTAATCCTCATCCGGGATAGTTTTCCATTGATTTTTAGGGAGAGTGGAAGAGAAAGGGAAAGACAGAGAGAAACATCCATGTGAGAGAAACACATCAATTGGTTGCCTCCTGCACAAACCCTGACCAGGGCCGCGGGCCAGGGAGGAGCCTACAACCAAGGTACATGCTCTTGACAGGAATGAACCAGGAATCCTTTGGTCCACAGGCTCTGTCCCCTGAGCCAAACCAAGTAGAGCAGTAAAATGATTTTAACATAAGGATCAAATCATGCTGAAATGGAGTCCAGAGTCACTGTAGTTCCATAACTGATTCTGTCAGCGACATCTTGAGATGTATTTGTTTCAGGTGATGAATACCTTATAATACTTCTCTCTTCATGAAGTAACATAAAGCAACTGTAGTACATGCAACAAACTTCCATTTATGTTAGAATTATATAAGATTAGATGTGTCGGTGAGTGAAATCTGCTGTACTGACTTATATTCATTTATAAAATAAGCATTTGTTGGGAACCTATTATTATATTGAGATACAAAGAAAATCAACAAAATAGTTAATAGTCATTCCATTGGTGGCACACATATAACAATTAAAATAGCATTTTTCTCTCCTCTCCCCTCTTGCTGATAGCAAACTATATCTTTGAGTTGCATAATTTGAAAGTAAGAGAGATAGGAAAAGCACCTTCCAGGAAGATCTTTCCTTTCTAAACATGTAACTAGTGTCTTCCATTGTCAGTGGGGTCCTCATTATAGGCTTGCAAGGAAGTATTCAGGAGAAGTTTGGGGAGAATTACTTCGAAATGTCAAATGAGCTCATTCTGGGTGTAGACATTTATATAGCATTGATAGCAGTGAAAATAAAATCAGTGAATAAATTCTTATTGATGAAGGTTAAAAAATCTTAATGTTCCATTAATTGAATTTTGAGTGCTTGCCTAGAGTACCATGTGCTTTTTGATTTTCCAGTTAGCATTTCAGTATGGATACAGAAGGCAAGATTAGCGCAGATCAAGTAACAAGGAAAGAGAAAAGGAGAGACAATCTTGTATGACACAGAGGCAGACAGCACAAGGAGAACACCAGACGGCAAAGCCACATTATCCAAAGAGCACTGTAACTTTGGCCCATAATATTCTCTCTCTGTTATAACAGTGAGCTCTAATATAGCACTTGTTATGTGCCAGGCAGTTCTAAACCTATAACAAGTCATAGATGTTGTATATGAAATAGATGTAAGACAGACAAGAGAACTTGTTAATTTTACAAGGGTTACTTTTATTTTTTAAAAAGTAAACTGCATTTTCACATCAGTCAGGACTGCATTCAAGTGTCATTGAGAAAAGAAACCTCAGTCCCGAGGAACCAGTGGACATTTGGTCACCAAGCCAGCGCCTAAATGGAGTTAGCCAGGTCAGCATCCTTCAGACAGGAAGTGCCAACTTTGACCTGGCTCAAATGATTAATCTTTGCTGTATCATAAAGCACATTAATGTCTTGCAATATCAGGGGTCACTAATATAAATAATAGTGATTACAATGCTATACAATAAAAAAAGTTTAAGATTTTTAGACATTTGATACTAGAGATAAGGTTTTTCAGTTTCTGTGGTCAAGCGAGATGTATGCATGTTTCTGTATATGTATGTGTGTATATATTAGGTTAGCATGTATGCTCATCCACTTACTCATCAGCTTGCTTGCAAGTTGATGACTTTGCCAAAGAAACAACAATGAGAAAACTACTGTATGGTCTTAAAAATCAATCAAAACTTGCTGTTGGCTTGTAGAGCTCCTAGAATTTCTCACATGTAAGGTCCCTGGAACAGGAGGAAGGAGCCAAGCCTACATGTGGGGATGAAAAGGTTCTAGGAGGGGTGGAAGAAGAAATGCAGAGACCAAAATCCAAGCAAGGTGTGACTCTTTGGGTGTAATAGTAAATGATACGGGAGAGGAGCAGGAACTGGCAAAGGGTCTGAAAGGTGGAAGGATAACGTTGGGCAAGGAGGAAGCAGAGGTGGTTGACGAGAATGACTTTCCCATGAGTCAGATGGGCTTTGTGCTCCTGGGTCTTTTCTCATTCTGTTCCTGGTCTTGTCAGGACTTGACTAGGTAGGTATTGGCCCAGGTGATCCTGAGAACTCTCATGTGCACATTTTTAAACCAAGCATTATCAGGCAGGTAACTTTATTAAGTGGACATTCCCCTTTCCTCCTATGTTTATTTAGGGACTTTTTTTTTTTTTTTTTTTTTTTTTTAAAGAGCTTTAAGTACATTCTTCCAGATGCTGGAGCCTAGATGCTTCAAATAAATAACACACATATACCAGGAAAATTTACACATTGACTTATTGGTTCAATAAACATTTTCCCAGACTTTGTGCTAAGTACAAGGAACCTGCTGTGAACAAGTCACGGGGCCTTGTAGGGTCTGGTGAGGGAGAGTTAACTCTTTAGTTCTATCCTTTCACAGGCCCTCTCAAGCAAACTATTTGAATCAACCTTGCATGTTTTGATTCACTCATTTCATACAGAGAGTTCAGAAATTCAACTGAAAATAGCAATATTAGAATTTGAATTTGCCTCTAGATCCAGTCAATCATAGAATTCCCAAATATAGTGTCTCTTTTTGGTCCTTCCGGATCAGATGTTTATGTTGATAAGCCAATAGGCAGCGGCTCAGGACAGTGTCCTTCAGATTTATGTGGGAACATAAATGTTAATTTATTCCCCCATTTTAACAAACTCCATAAAAGGCCAGGATACTTTAATAGCTAAAACATAAAATTATTTCCCAGCTTACTTCAGATTTCATTGAAAAGTTTGGGTCATTTTATTAAACAAGTACATTTTCCAATGATCATGAAAACAAAGTAGAGAAAATTTTATTTTTAAGCAGCAAAAGAAATACAATTCATTTTCTGAAATAGAGATTTTCTTGTTTCCATCTCCTTACCCAAGTTCCTAAAAAAATCTTAGAGGAAGACTCTTCTGACCAGTTTTGTATGAATTAGAAGATAATTTCCATCTTTGCTCAGTTAAAAATCTACATGTAATTTTTAGTAATGATACATACTCATAAAGTATTTTTTTTCCTGATAGCTTAAGGTGCTTTTAAGAGAGGTAAATTTCTAATACCCAGGGAGTCCCTTATTAGAAAGGATTATAATTTAAAAGATCAACCTGTCTTACCCTAATTGCTCCAAGTTTTCTTTTAATGTCCATGCCTGAGTTTTAAGGCATGATATATCATTAAGAACTCTAGACATAGCATACATTATGATGATTCTTTCATTGTAATTTGGGCCTATCACCCTTCTACATTCATTGAGCTAATAATTCACTGATCATTTGGCTTAAGAATTTCATTTAAAATAGCTCTGAGGACAAAAGGAATAGAAGGATCTATTCCCTCGCATTTTCGTCCAGCTCTTCCATTTATTTTATTTATTTTTTGAAATAATGGTTCTATGCATTTTATTTACTTTTTGTAATTATTATTGAAAGTATTACATATGTCTCCTTTTTCCTCCATTGAGCCCCCCACCAGCCCATCCCTGACCCCCTACCCCAGTACCTCACCACTCCATTTTCTGTGTACTTCTCTATTTGTTAGAAGTGTGGGGGAATGTATAATGAGCGTAGATAGAACACTATATGAGGGGTCGAGTGAGCCAGGTCCTGTCTCTGTGTCCTGCTTCTGCCACAACCTGGTCAGGCAATCTTGGACACACTTAGCACCTTTTTACCCAGCAACTCTTCTTGTTTATCTTGTCACCGTGGATTTGTAAATTGGGTCTTCATCTGTGGCTGTTAGTGTGCTTCAGGGATTGGCTTTTAGGGGTTGGATGTCTGTAAATCTCTATAAATAGCAGGCTTCATTCTCTTCATGGACATTATCTTTTCCTAGGTCCATAACTTTACGTTCAGTTTCTCTAACGGATGTGTGATCTTTAAGATAACTGATTTTGGAGAATCACTCAAGTCTTTTCAGTAGTAACATTTTATGGCTACAGGCTGTCTTCGTGTGTGCAAGATTTCTTTCAGATCATAAAAATGTATTGAGCTTGTCACTTACTTGAAGGAAAGATTCTGACCACAACTCTTAAGAACATGGCTTAGACTGCCTTACAAGAAGGGAAAAAGACTTGTTGCTCCACCATATAGAGTCTGTATATCTATAATAATAAAAGCATAGTATGCTAATTAGGCTGGATAGCCAAACGACCTTCCGGATGTCCTTCTGGATGACCTTTGGATGAAGCTGGGGCTGTGAGGGCTGAAGCAAGCTGCCACAGATGCAAGGGTGGAGCCCCTTGCACAAATTTCATGCATCGCGCCTCTAGTGTGTGTGTATATATATATATATATATATATATATATATATATATATATATATATATATATATATATATATATATATATATATATATATATATATATATATATATATATATATATATATATATATATATATATATATATATATATATATATATATATATATATTTGTATATGTATACAAATATTGTATACAAATATATACACACATATATTTGTATTCCTATGTATGTATATATGTACACATGTATGTACACATATATATACAAGTACAATATACATATATATGCAATTAAAGACAACTCTGATAAAGTTTTTTAAAGTGCTTATTTAGAATATCAGTGTCTGGCGTGACAAAGCTTTAGCCTTATTATTAAACCAATATGTTCTTTGAAATCTTTCTTATTATCAATTTGTTTTCGATGTGCCTCTCATAAGTAACACGTACCTGGACTTTATTACCGCAATTTGATAACCTCTGTGTTTTACCTGATGAATTTAATTACATTTACTGTGATTACTTATTTATTTCTGTTTGTATATTCTATTTACTATGTTTTGTAGGCTTCTTTCTATTTTCAATTTTTTTTGGCGGGGGGACAGATTTACCTTTTCTAAATTCTTCTTAACTGGGTTAAAAGTTTTAGAATCTATTTCTAAATTTTTAGTATTTACTTAAAATTTTAACATGAATTTATATACTTTTAGTTTATGAAAAATTTTTTTTCCCATGATTTACTTTTCACCAGTCTGTTCTGGTGGACTTCTAATGATAATCAGAATCACCTGGGTCAATGACAGTCCGTGTGTGTGTTCTGTAGTATTTGCCCCACGCTGTGCCCAATTTAATATTATTGCCACTGTAGTGATGGACACCAGTCTTGGCCAACCATAATACCCTATTTCAGATTTCCTCAAGGCTGGGTAGTGTTTGCTTTGTCTTGTCTGATCATCTTCAGCGTCTGCTTGTCCCACAGCACATACTTTCTACTTTTTCTAACAAGTTGGAGCCTAGAGTTGATCGACTCCAGGGACTTTTTCATTTTCTTTTGGCCACCTTCCTGCGTTAGGTGCAGGATGGCCCCCAACCAAGAGCAGCACCAGGAGTACCCAGGAGTGAGAAAGGAAGGAGTTCCCACAATACAAAGCTCTTCATTACCCAGCCCAGGTCCCCTGTACTCAGACATTTAAATTTTGATAAAGTGGTCTCTATTGGAAGCAATTGTTATTTGATATGTATGTCTTGAAGGAAGATGACACCCAAGTTGTGGGATTTAAGGCTGCAAATTTTAGAGCCTGATTTCAGGCTGGGTGCTAATGTCAGGAGAGATTTAATAGCTAAGGATTAATAAAGTGTTGTGAATGTTTTTATCAGTGCTCTGTTACGAAGTTCAACAGATCTTGAGTGGTCTGCCTCACACTATTTTCCCCATAAACTCTGTTATGTTTCAATTTTGCAGAAGGCAAGGTTTTTTGTTGTTGTTTTTTTTCAGTTACACATAAGTATATTGTGTTATAGCAGAAATGCCATAGATGGAAACAGGAATGTAAATGAAATCTTATATTTACTTGCTACCTTACTTTTAAAATGCTTTCGCAAACAGCAAGTAGTTAGGAATAAACGCAGACAGAATGGCACAGTGGAAGAAAGCCTTGGATTAGGCCGTTGGGCTACTGGGTTCTAATCTGATTTACTGTGCACTGTAGGCTGAATTGTAGTCTCCCCCAAATTGTAGTATTAAATCCCCAATACCTCAGAACATGACTGTATTTGAAGAGAGGGCCTTTAAAAGGATAATGAAAGTTAAATGAGTCGTTAGTGTGGGCCCTAATCCATATGACTGGTATCCTTAGAAAAAGAGGAGACTAGCACATGGACAGGCACAGAGGAAAGACCCAGTGAAGACACAGGGGAAAGAAGGCCATCTACAAGCCGAGGGGCGAGGCCTTGGAAGAAGCCAACCTTGTCAGCACCTTGATCTCAGACTTCTAGCCTTCAGAACTGCGAGAAAATGAATTTCTGCTAGTTAAGCCACCAGCCTGTGGGACTTTGTGACGGTAGCAGTAGCAAACTAATATATTGTGTAACCCTGGGTATTGAACCTCTCTGAATTTTCACTTTCTTATCTATAAAGTGGAGATGATGATATAAAAAAATAAGAGATATTTGAAAATAAGCAGGTAAAGTAACCTATTCTGTATGGGGTGGGGGAGTTGATAAAAAATACTATAGAATCACAGTAGGTTTTTAATTTATTTATCTAAAAGCCTGAGAGAGAAGAGATGGGTATATTCTGATTTGAAAGGCCAAACATGCTACATAAAATGAGATAAATAAATGAATGGATAATCATTTATAGGAAAAATTTGCAATAGCATAATGCCATCAATTAAAGAGTGCTCTGAGGAATTTCAAATATAATTTGACCCCTCTCTCACTCAAAATTTAAATTTGTATCAACTCTCCAGAAACACACATATTGCATAAATTAGGACACACCCATACTTCTTAAATAGTTAAAGTTTGATTTAATAAAAGACTTCAGGATGCTGAGAGCAGCCTGGGCCTGCCGATATTGTAATGCATGCATAGGCTGCAGGTGGTAATCAGAGCTGTGGTGGGCATTTCACTTTGCACCTCCCGGGGCACCAATTTTCAGAAACTGTTAGAACCCAATAGAAAAATCTCACCTAAGATTCATCTGTGAGCTAAATTACAGGGGAAGCCATTATCATTCATTTTACATGTACAGCAGAGCACCTCTGGATCACAGGGAAGGATTCTGCTAGTTTTGAGAATCCTGAGAATTGAAATGGGCAACCAAGGTATTTCATTGTTCTTCTGACCAAGAAATAATTCTTAATTGAACCCAAGAAAATATGCCTAGCCCTTGATGCCTAAGTTCTGGAGTGGAGATGGAAGAGTAAAAGTTTAAAATCTGTTTGGAAGAGATCAAATACTAAACAATTGGAAATCAATGAGCTGTTGAGCTATATGGAGTTAAGTGGGAGGGATTTCAAAGGAGGGTAAGAACAGTATGAGTTTGAAAAAAATGGGTGAGGCTGAGGGAAGATGTGGGAAGGATTTGGAAATGGGAAGCTCAAAGTAGAGAATACGCTGGAGGTTATTTTTGGTTGGGTACCATTTGAGGTGAAGGATGTGTGTGTATGTATGTGTGTGTGTGTGTGTGTGTGTATGTGTGGTGTTGTACATATGTACTTATGCACCACTTTCTTGGGGGAGTGTTGAGAGAAAGCATTTAAGCAGAAGAAACTAGATACGGCACATAAGAGAGATCTGGCTGAAGAAAAAGATATGCAGTTCCATCCCATTTGCTGTTAGGAATAGGAATGAATGGGTTATTTCTAAATCTTGAGAATAACCTACAGTATTAAGTACTACCAACTTTATTTTCATACTAGAGGCCCAGTGCATGAAATTTGTGCACATGGGGGGGGGGTCCCTCAGGCCGGCCTGCGCCCTCTCACAGTCTGGGAACCCCGCAATTGATCACCCTGGAGTGGGAGGCCCCACCCACCCACTGAAGTGCCACTGCTGGCCAGGTAGCCTGGGCCTCTTTCTTTGGGGCGATCATGGAGCCCCCTCCCCGATTATTGCCCCACTAACCAGTGGCCTGGGCCTCTCTCTGCGGGGTAATTGTGAGGCAATGGCAGGCCCCCTGACCAATTGTATCACACCTGCCTTGGCTGGCCTAGCACCAGTGAATGTCATAGCATGGTCGTCTGGACGGTCGTTCGGCTATTCAGTCGATTTGCATATTACACTTTTATTATTATAGCTAAAAGAACTGAAGTTTAGAGAAATTGACTGACTTGCCTTCAGTCACACATATTAAATGCATAAGCCTTTTAAGTCTTCAGGAGGTTGTCTAGGCTTAGTGGGACATCCATGAGTTTATATAGGTACACTAAAATAATGGGTGCTCTTGGTGCCCACAACAGCATGCACTTTATCAGCTGGTGGACCCAACCCTCAGGTGCATTAATTCCCGGGGAGGACACCCTCCTCTAGATCTCGGCCAATGACTACTATGCACGGGGTACCAAAGGCTAGCTAGCCCCTTTGCTCAAGTTGGGCTCACTTGGTAATGTGCTTTGTGCTCCAGAGCTCGCACAGACCCAGTTCACCTGAAACCAGATCACATTCTAGCTTTGCTTCTCCCCCTTCCTCCCCATACACCCTGTCCTGCATCCTTTCCTCCTTCTCTCCTGAGAGCACTCCCCCAATAAATCAAACCCTACCTAAGACACAAACATTCCCCAGATATGCCTCTGAATTTTTATCAATGTGTACAGTGTATCATTGCTGCAGGTGAGTACACCATGTTGTGAAACTGTCAACATTGTGCTGAGTAGGTGGTGGAGCGGGTGATGGTGACCTCCACCACTAGCCAGCATGTATATGGTAAACAATATACTGCATCTTCTTACCTAAAGCTTATGACTAAGCCATCAGTTAGGTTCTATGATTATCCCTGCATTTACAGGTGAGGAAACCCCGTTTGAGAGAGGATATATTATTTGCTCATGACCACATGGTTTGTAAGGCACACCACCAGGATTCCAACACACCTGTGTTTAATTTCAGTCACCTCCAAAAATATCAGAACATGTAACTTAATAAATGTGCAACTTACTGGAATATCTAAGAACTATGTATGGCTCAGCACAGTCAGGGCAGTAAATAGCTCTATGCAGTGGTGAAGGGGGAACTGAATAATAATGGTGGATTCAATTTAATTCCTTCAGTGGGTTGCCATGAACAGAAACTGATTTGAGAACTACTAAGCACAAAAGAGGATGCCAAACTGGGCAGAGGAGTTTGAAGTTGGTAGAAGATATGGTGACCACATAATTATCCAAATTGGAGCACTATTGAGGATGATAGGAGATGCCATTAGTAATTACATAAGGATAACAAGTGTAAGCCAGGACTATTTAGCAAAGCAGGATGTATAGTCACCTCAGTAATAGGAATAGCTGGGGAGCTATAGTAGGTTCTTGAGCAGCGGTGTGAAGCAATTTTTCTATTAATCGTATGCAATGTGGTTTAGAAGAAACCTTGAAGGCTGAGAGAATACCTGGTATCAATTGTTCTAGAGCAGCGGTTCTCAACTTGTGGGTCACGACCCCTTTGGCGGTTGAACAACCCTTTCACAGGGGTCGCCTAAGACCATCCTGCATATCAGATATTTACATTACGAATCATAACAGTAGCAACATTACAGTTATGAAGTACCAACAAAAATAATTTTATGGTTGGGTCACAACATGAGGAACTGTATTTAAAGGGCCAGAAGGTTGAGAACCACTGTTCTAGAGGCACTAATGTATGGTATGTTGGAGTTCCTGTTCCAGCCCCTGGTTTTCTAGTTTATTGCTGGAAATGGTTGTCCTTTCTGGACCTCAACATGCTTGTCAGAGACTGTCAGCCAATCCTCTTGTCCCAGGGGATCAGAACTCTGTCCAGGTTCCCCCAACCACTGATTAGATCCTTCGTTTAATCCAGATGGACTCTGCCTCGGATCCAAACTCTCCTTATCCTGCGGCTCTGCTCCCCATGGAGTAGCTACATCCCCCTGGGGTGTCCCATGCTCCACATAGCATTGTGGTTGCTCCCCATGGACCCTTCTGGGTGAGTAAGAGAGTAGGGATGTGTGTCTGCCAGTGAGATACTCAGGCATTCTGCCTAGAAATAGTTGTCTTCAAGGTCATCTCTCTCCGGCTAATGCAAGAAAGTGAAAGAAAAATATTTTGTATAAGGGATCCAATCAACAAAATACACTCCTCAGAGTTTGTGGAAGTTCTGAGTTAAATGATTAGGCTTCTGTCCTCATGTAGGACCTTACGGCCCCCTGTCTCCTTGAGTTTTTAAAACATTGCATTACCTTTATAGAGGTAAGATTAAGGTCAATAGTTCTAATCATATGGGCTTTACAGGGGAAAAGAACAGAGGACCTATTATTGTCAATGGAAAGCTCCTTTGTAAAATGGTAGAGTATGGATTTGCAGCATTAGAGAGAGAGAGAGAGAGAGAGAGAGAGAGAGAGATGGAAATCCTCTAGCCCAGGGCCTCAGTTGGGGCCTGGAACACATTTCCTCTTTCTGGGGTTCCCAAATCTATTTGGAGAACATTATCAATTATGCGCCCAGCTACATGGCATCTTGTACTTCAGTCTGTGTTTCTGAAGCTGTTGTACTGAGACCGGAGTGCTGCTCCGGAGCCTCTGGCCTGGGCCTGATTGTTCTATGATATTTAGGGCCTACAATGTACTGCCAGCCCACATTCCCAGTCTTGTTTCCTGCAAGAAGACACCGTCACTATCCAGCTGCTCCAGACATCTGCTGCCCAGGAATCTCTCACAATCGCCCAAAGTCCCTGTCTTTCCAATGCTGTTCTCTTTGCCTAGAATAGTCTTCTGTTTTGGAAAAGTCCTGATATCTTTTTTATTTTTATATCATTTTAAATATCTTTGTTGATTTCAGAGAGGAAGGGATAGAGAGAGATAGAAACATCAATGATGAGAGAGAATCATTGTTGGCTGCCTCCTGCACGCCCCACACTGGGGATCGAGCTTGCAACCTGGGCATGTGCTCTGATGGAAAACGAACTGTGACCTTCTGGTTCATAGGTTGATACTCAACCACTGAGCCGTGCTGGCGAGGCTGCACATTTTTTTTTTCCTAATCAGAATGTCATTGCAGTGACATTCTTTGTTGACTCTGGAAAATAGACAGTTACCCACTCCCTTTCGATGCTCTCAGAGCCGTTTTGTCTGTTACAGCCCTTATGGTATGCTGTAATCGTCCATTTGCACGTCTGTCTCTTCCCACCAGACGGCGAGACTGTGGACAGCAGAGAGCGCATATCTCAGTGGATTGTCCCTAGAACTTAACACAGAGATTTCCAACCTTCCTCATCTCATGGCACATGTAATTACTAAAATTCTGCGGCACTCCAATATATATATATATATACACACATATATTTTGTCAATCGGACAAAAAAAGGTTTAATTTTGATTCATTCCCACTGTACAGTATTGTTATATTGGTCATTGTCATTTTTTGTTTGCTAATTTAAGGGAGAAGAGGCCCACATCCCTGACTAAATAATCAGGTGTTGCATGTTTTAAAAATTCTTGTGGCACACTGGTTGAAAACTCTGGACTAACATATAGTAGGTGTGCAGTGTTGCTTGAAAATCCCTGGCCTAACAAATAGTGACTGGATGAAAAGTTATTTCGCTCCCGTTAGATTGCTGTGTCTTTGTGATTAATGCAAAATGGCCTTTAGGTTGCTGTGCTTTTGTGATGAATGTAAAATGATAAAGTTTAAGGGGGGAAAAACTTTGCCAACCTGTTGCGACATACAGCAAGAGATACTATTGCTTATTTCTGTTCTCATCTGCCATATGGCTTTCCATTCACCAAGTGCTCTAGTGAGAATTACTTTTGCAGGTAATTTTCTAATGATTGTCTTGGGATAAACAAATTTATCAGACTTGTTTGGCTAATGTATTCAAGGAGGTTCACAGGGGAAAAGATTAATCATCTAAGAAGCAAGCCGATGTCTGTCATTAGGCGGAAGGGTCCAGAGATGATCAGAGCTGAGCTGGTGGTTGCTATGACTGCAGTACCTTTCTCTCCCTTTGTGAGGTCAACGGCAGCTCCCAAGCTGATTGGCTAAAATTAAATTATCCTACTGACCAACCATGGGGAGTTAATTTCATCAGAAGGAGGAAAATGGTGGGAAATCCCGCCGTGATGTTACAAAGGAATTTTCTTTAGAGACCCACAGAGTCCAAGTTTGCTTTCATTATAATTAATATGTTTCTCCTAATGAAATAATTTCAGGGAAGCAGACAATAGCATTAGCCTGTTTTTTTTGTAGATCCATATAAGCTTTAATCTGGTTTGTCCTAAAATTAACTCTCAAAGAAAAGTAACCTTTATTTTCTTGTAATACCCCATCACCAAAGACTGCCATCCTATGCGTGTTTTTTATAATGGGAGATAAGCTAATTGTGAAAAGCATAAAAGGAGCTGGCATAGTTAAAGGCCTTTGCCTGCAGGGCTCCTGCCCTGTGGACATAGTGGGCACTAACAGCTTCAAGGAGGACCATTGACCTTTGGGTTGGGAGCATCGCTGGGACTGACTTTGAAGGGGATCCTGCCTTCCAACAGGTTCAGTCCTAAGAAGTTGTATGTGGCCCATGCTCTGGTTTTCCACCGGGTACAGCCTTTGTTCTAGGAATTAATCACCACTGACCTCGCTTATTGTAGTTATTTCTGGCAGGAAAGATGCAGAATTCATCTTGAAAGCAAGGATGTGTCTATCTGCAGGCTCTGCTGAGCCGTAAAGCCAAGTGGATGTGAAATACAAACCAAGGAAAACCAACCCAAGATTTATTAGTTTCCTTAGCTCTTCTGTGACCATGGAAATGTTATATGATTAAGAAACAAATGGGCAAAAACCTACTATTGATTCAGTTCTGGACATTCCGCATGATTCTATCTGTAAGATTTCCAAATCAATGTTTCTTTAATTTTTTTTCACTTAGCATAATGCTCTCCAGTTCCATCCATGAAATAGTAAGAATTCCTTCTTTTATACTGCAGTGTAGTATTCCATTGTGTAGATGTACCACAGTTTTTTTAATCCTCTCATCTGCTGATAGGCACTTAGGCTGTTTCGAAATCTTAGCTATGGTAAATTGTGCTGCTATGAACATAAGGGTGCATATATCCTTTCTGAAAATCAATGTTTCTTAAAGTTCACATTAATTTGTTGCAGTGAATTCAGTTATGTCCTGAGTGGCCCATGATGCAACCCCAGTGCCCCTTTCCTGAGAGCCATGTGGCGGGAGCTGGGGATCAGTACTTACCCGAGGCAGCATAAAAACATGCCAAGCAACCCTTTCAAGCAGGAAGCCCTATAAGAGTTCCTCAGAGGAAGAGAAGAGCCCCATGGGCTGAAGCCCTCCAGGTCCAGGTATTTCTCCCAGGGGATGGGGAGAAAGAGGAAGAGATCACCATCATGTACACTCAGCACCTCTCCCTCTTAACACTCGTGATGTTAAGCTTATCTATTGAGTGTTTGTCCTCTTTCAGCCCCAGCATTCATTTACCTCCCTATCACACTCCTACATAATCAGTTATGTTATGATAATCATTATCATCACATTATAATTAACGTGAGAAAATTGGGGTCTCAGAGACTAACCTACAGAAATTCATACAATTTATAAATGGGGGAGTCAGAATTCCAATCTATGTCTCCTTGTTAGCATTTTCTGCATAGTCTCTGGATAGTTTACATAAGTATTATCATAATGTGCATGTTTTGTTACCTTTTTACACTTGTTATTATATTCATTTAATAATAATTTTTGATAACTACATACTATTTCATTGAGTGACTTACAACCACTTCACATTTCATTATTGCTGAACTTTAAAGGTTTTGAAAATTTGGACACACTTTCTAAGACTTTTATTTCTCTCCATATTTAGGCTATTTCTAGAAATGAGAGGGTATGAAGACTCTTTGTTAAACTATGTTGTCAAATTCCCTCTTGTCAAGAGTATGAGAGTACTCAATTTACCCAATTCCTGCCAGCCCTAGGGGAAAAAAATCATTAAACAAAAACCCACACAAAAAAATCCACAAAACAGAGAGCAAAAAATGTGGATTGATATGCAACAATAAGTTTCCTGTTTCAATATGCCTTTCTTGATCACTAATTCATTTATTTGTTAAAAACACTTATTGAACATCTGTTGATTTTGGGCTATCTCATGAGCAAATGAGGTAAGTGATGATCCATGTGTTTTCTAATTCTATTTAAATATTTTAATTAAAAATGCCACTATAGAAACATGTGGCAGAAAGACCGATTGGAGGGGAGAAAGATTTGAAGAAGGGAGACCAAGTTTGGGTGCTATATTAATAGAATGATTAAGGTAAGTGTTCAGCAACTGAGCCACTTAAAAGAGTGACAATGAAATCCTTAGCTCTAGTGTAATTTCCTTATAGTGAAGTTAGCAAAACTCCCTATCCCAGGCAGTTAAGTTTGTTAAGAACTTTGCAGGTAGGAGTGAGATTTTCAGCATTCACCTCACATGTCTTTGTCTCCCAAACTCTTAATACTGTGACTGTTGTGTTGTCATGTTGAATAGCTTCAAATGTAGGTAGCCTTTTTGAGCAGGAGTGACGTGGCTGTGATGAGAGATGTTGAAATTCGAGTTTTGGTGGCAGAAAAATAAAACTGAGACAGCTTTGTCTCATGGCTTCCCGGGGTGGGAGGGGAGATGGTCATCCATCCTCTCATTTCTGTCTATAGTGCAAGCATCATATTGCCTAACAGTTTGTTCTAGAGTAGGGCACTATTCAGATGTCACCTATTTAATCTTACATTATTATGAATAATACTTGAAAGCGGTCCTGTGGTTGCACAATCAAGTATTGTCATCTCAGAGAGTTAACTGTGATGAAACCATTCACAGTCTGGGTTTCTCTACACCATTATTTGACACGAAAATAGCTGCAAAACAGAAAATGTGTTTATTCTAAGTTCATGCGTGCTAGGTGTATAGCTCAGTGCCTGGCACAGTGTAAGTGCTCAAACAATATTTGCACTTTTGTTATTTACATTAGAACTATTTATTTATAATTATTTATTTTATTATTAAATTTGCTGAAGTGGGATTTCTCCCCCTCTCCTGTTTCAAAGGCACCTGGCAGTGGAAAGGAGAACAGAGTGGCACCACAGATGAAAGAGCAGGCAGGATCCAGCAGGGAGCTAGTCTTAGGGCAGGGCTGCAGCCAACAAGTGCAGAGGAAGAAGCAAGAATAAAGAGGCTGATGAGAAGGGCAGAGGGGAGAGCAACGGTTAACCGGGCTAGCTGTGTGGACAGGAAGAGCGAGCAGTTCAGTGGAAAAATTAAAGAAATGTTAGCAAGTCAGGGCTCTGAGGTCCCTAAGGAATTTAGCTGCCCCAGGCTAAACCCCTAAAGTACTGAAGGCCATGCCAAAGGGTGTGGGGATTTGCAAATGAGTACAGGTTGCTCTATTGCTGGAGAGAAACTAAAAGCTGAAGCAAGCTTGGGGATGATGGCTTGACTGACCATTATTTTGTTTCCTTTAAAGCCAGATCAATAACTAAACGTAGAGCTTTCAGTTTGTTCACTGTGTCGAGGGGCCACACTTACTGTTGTACACGAGAATCCAACAAAAATTTCCAAGATTTGGGGTCCCGGTCCGAGGAGGTGGGACAAGGCCCCAGGGCACTCAGTTACTGCTGAGCTCTTCAGGAGGAGAGGGTGGTTTCTGTTGTCTTCCTCTGGCAAGTTTGCTGAATTGTGCCTCAGCTAAGGAGGGAGGAGGCAGCATCTGACTGGTTTGTGGGTGTACGGGTTGTTCGGGACGCCTCAAGAGGATTGGCAAGTGAAGTCTCCATGGACCAAACTGTGTTGCAGCCAGTCCAGAGCACTGCCAAGGTCACTGTGCTTGCGGGGTGTTCGTCTGCCAGGGGCAGGGACACTGGTGTGTTCAGGCTTAGACTTAGGACACTGCCTACCTGCCACGTGGCCCGAGGCAAACCCTTCACCTGGCTGCACTTCCGCCTCCACCTCTGCGAAATGAGGGGACCAAGGAGAAAACCCCTGGGGGCTAAGTCGTGATCTGAATACACCTGCCCTCTGTGGGCCTGGAGAGTCCCTGGTTCCACAGAAATGTTGACCGAAATAGGAGGAAGATTGTCCTTGTCGATTGTATTTTCTCTGGCGCAGGATCAAGTATTTGTTTAACTTTTTTTTTTTTTTTTACTTCCATGCTAAAGCCAGTTAGATAATTTAAATGAGCTCTTCCCCTTTGTACATTTGTTCATCTGTTCTGGCTTCGAGCTGTTCAAGGACAGGGAAGTTTTGAATAGAGAATGGACTTGCATGATTCAGAAGGTACAAAAGGGAAGATGGTGCAGCTTGCTTCCCCAGCCACACATTTCCCCTTCCCATTGGCAACCAAATGTTATCTTTTTTTGTGTCTCCTTCCAGAGTTGTTTTATACACATGCAAATATCTACACTAATAAAAGAGAAACATGGTAATTGGTGTACGACCGCTACCCTTCCCATTGGCTAATCAGCGAGATATGCAAATTAACTGACAGCCAAGAAGGCGACCAGCAGCCAGGCAGCTTAAACTGAACATGAGGCTTGCTTGCTTCAGTGACGGTGGACTCCAACGTTCCCTGCCTGCTGCTGCAGGCCTCTGAGCGGGCAGTTTGAAACATAGTGGCATATAGAAGCTAAAACAAAACTCCAGAAACCTGCTTTCAGTGAGCTGAGCCAGGATCTCTGAGCTGGAGTCAGAGCTAGAGTTCTA
>NW_006293778.1:1464821-1466306 GCF_000327345.1 Myotis davidii | reverse complement strand
TCGGGGCAACCCAGCCAGCCCCGACCCATGCACCAGGCCTCTATTCTATATAATAAAAGGGTAATATGTCTCCCAGCACTGGGATCAGCATGACAGGGGGCAATGCCCAAACACCTGAGTGCCCTGCGGCTCTGTGTGGGACAGGGTGTGGCACCCCAAACCCCCCACCCCACGGGCCTTGCTCTGTGTGTGATGGGGTAGAGCCATAACCTCCCAATCGGCCCTGCCCAGAGTGTGACAGTGGCGAGCCCCAACCCCCTGATACGCCCTGCTCTGTGGGTGACAGGAGTGGTGCCCCAACTCCCCTATGAGCCCTACTCTCTGAGTGACAGGGTGGAGCTCCTCAACCCCCTGATGGGCCCTGCTCTGTGTGTGACAGGGGGTGGCACTGCAACCTCCCCATCGACCCTGCCTTGAGTATGAAAGGGGGCGGTGCCCCAACCCCCCAAATGGCCCAACCCTGAGCATGACTGGGGGCGGCACCCCAACTCCCCAATCAGCCCTGCTCTGAGCCCGACCAGGGGCTGCACCTAGGGAATGGGCCTGCCCTCTGCCACCCGGGAGCAGGCCTAAGCCAGCAGGGCATTATCTCCTGAGGGGTCCCAGACTGCGAGAGGGCACAGGCCAGGCTGAGGGACCCCCCCTTCCCCCGAGTGTACAAATTTTTGTGCACCCGGTCTCTAGTGTGTGTGTATATATATTCCCCCCTTCCTTTTGCTCCCGATATTGTATTTGGGAAAATGGTAGGATAGTATATGCATTGCTCTGCATTTTCTACTTAATGCTGTACCTTGAAGCTTTTTAAATGTAATATATAATGAGTTTCCTCAGACTTTGTTATAGCTGTGTGGTATTCTATTTTATGTGTATGCCATAATTTATTTAAACAGTCCCACATTGATAAATATTTATGTAGTTTTCAATTTGGTGTTATAAATAACTAGAGGCCCGGTGCATGAAATTTGTGCGGGGGGAGAGGGGGTTCCCTTATCCTGACCTGCACCCTCTCGCAATCTGGGACCTCTTGGGGGATGTCCAACTGCCGGTTTAAACAGGCAGTCAGACATACCTCTTGCAATCTGGGACTGCTGGCTCCTAACAGCTCGCCTGCCTGCCTGATTATTCCTAACTACTTGCCTGCGTGCCTGATCACCCCCAACCCCGCTCTGCCTGCCTGCCTGATCACCCCTAACCACCTCTGTCTGCCTGTCCTCCCCTAACCACTTGCCTGCCTGCCTGATCACCCCTAACCACCTCTGTCTGCCTGCCTAATTGCCCCTAACTGCCTTTGCCTCAGCCCCCACTGCCATGGCTTCATCCGGAAGGACATCTGGAATGTCATTCAGCTGTCCAGTCTAATTAGCATATTATACTTTTATTATTATAGATACCCTTCAGAATTCTGGTTGGAATTGCATTGAATCCTTAAATAAACTCAGGGAAAACTGACATATTCACAATTAGTTTTCCAATTCAAATGTTTAG
>NW_006293778.1:1456467-1462707 GCF_000327345.1 Myotis davidii | reverse complement strand
CTGGGTGCCTGCCAGCCCGGCTGCCCAGCCCCTCCCTTCGTGATCGCATATCCTGGGGCCACAGGCATGGCTGCACCCGGACTGCTATGCCTGTGACCCCGCTCCTTACTTCCTGATCTCAGATCAGGGGACCACAGGCACCTCAGCACCGGTGCCCTAGGTGCCACCATGCCTGCGGCCCAGCCCCTCCCTTTGCGATTGCAGATCAGGTGGCCGCAGGCAAGCTGCACCCTGGGCCTGCACCCAGTCCCAGGATGCTGTCATGCCTGTGTCCCCGCCGCTCCCTTCACGATAGCAGATCAGAGGGCTGCAGGCACGGCTGCACCCTGGGCCTGCACCCGGTGCCCTGGATGCTGCCGTGCTTGCTGCTCCACCGCTCCCTTCTCCATTGCAGATCCGGGGGCTGCAGGCATGGCTGCACCAGATGCCCTGGGTGCCGCCGTGCCTGGATGCCCTGGCTGACACCATGCCTGCTGCCCCGCCCCTCCCTTCATGATCACATATCCAGGGGCCGCAGGCACGGCTGCACCTGGTCCCCCAGGTGCAGCCATGCCTGCGGTCTGCCTCTCCCTTCAAGATCGCAGATCACCCGGTGCCGGTGTGGCTGTGCCTGGGGCCCTGCCCCTTTTTTCGCCATCGCAGATCAGGGGGACGCAGGCCAGTCGGCACCCCTGGCCCGGGTGGTCCTACACCCCGGCTCTCTCTTCCTCTGATCGCCATGGCGATCACTGGCACCCCTGCCCGGGGTGTCACCTGGTCTGCTGGGCTTTCTGATGGCCTCCCAGCTCTTTGCCTGCCACCATTCTTCCTCTTTCCCCTTTTGCCTCCCATCATTGCGCCTATGTATGCAAATTAGCCGCCATCTTTGTTGGCGGTTAACCGCCATCTTGGCTGGCAGTTAATTTGCATATTGCCCTGATTAGCCAATGGGAAGGGTAGCGGTTGTATGCTAATTACCATGTTTCTCTTTTATTAGATAGGATGATTTTGCAGGTGTGTGTGTGTGTGTGTAAAATTTCCAGTAGTAGAATTTTTGGGTCAGGGTATATATGCATTTGCAATTTTGATAGGTATTGTCAAACGGCCTTCTTTAGAGGTTTTATCAGTTGACACTCTCACTACAATAACTGAGTGTCTGTTTCCCCACACCTTCACCAACACAAATGTGTATCTTGATGGGAGCCTGAACTTTTATAGGGGCTTATGTTTCTGGGTTGGGAAGATTAGATAAATCTATCCACTTGTGATTGGTATTCATCCTACCGCATTGTCCACCTGACCGCCTCTCAGAAGCACAAATTTGGTCATGTTATTCTCCTGCGTTATATATTTCTGTGGTCTTCACCGCCTTCTGGTTCAAAGACACATTTGGCATGGCGTGCAAGGCCTTTTACAACCTGGCCCCTCTCCATTAATCTTTGGAGCTTCTCTTTCAGCCTTGAGCTTTTGAACTGCAGCCACACTTAACTTACTGCAGCCTCTCAAGTGGGTGCTGCTTTTTCACGCCCAGGCCTTTCCTCTGGTTGAATCATTTTACCCACGGTCTCTGGACCAGGCAATGCCTTACTTAGCTCAGTCATCTCTTCCCCTGGCATCCTTTGCCACTGTGCCTCCTTTCTGCTCTGAGGGCCATCCTGGGGCATTGTGTGCTTGCTTCATCCAAGCAAAAGTTCCTCAGCATTGCAACTGCCCCTAATCATTTTGTTTTAGATCCCTGTATCTTGATAAGGTAGGAACTCTTTTACTAGTATTGTCTTTTTATCTTTATGCCTATGGCACAATAGGAGCATAGGATATGTTTTGGAGTGATAAGTTAATGGATTGTCCTTCAGCCCAAAGGAGGAATTAACAGTCAACTGATCAAAAGGAATATTGGATGGAAGGAACTAAACATTGAGATTAAATCATCATCTGGATTATGAGATGCTAAAAATTCAAAATGTGACTGTATATTTAAAAATAAATACTGACTGGAATGCCTTTTGAAAAGCTAGTGAAAGAGTTGTGTTTTACCAGTCTCTGCATCGAATCACTCAGCCACCAAGCTTGACTCTGGCTTTCAAACGCCTTTTGCCACAGCTGTCCAAGGTAGATGGCCCAGTGGGGAAGCCACGCTTTAGGGTTGTGTTGATGCTGATGAGGATGAAAATGCAGCCTGACCTTCTTTCCCTTTGTGGTCATCTAGGGACTGAGAGGGGAATGGAGGTCAGACAGGATTGGACCTGGCAGAGACACGACTGAATGAGTCACTTTGGTCTTTGGCTCAGGATGTTTGGCTGTGAGAGGGACCCACATCCCCTTGATTTAGGGAACTTTGTTTTTATAGACCTAGGCCATGGAAATGTAGCACAGAAGCAGCACGTGCTGACCGAGGATTGGGTTGCATTTCCGCCTTGGATATTGAGATTGCTTTAAGTAACAGAGTTTCGCTTCCAAGTAGGACCATGGACCAACCCATGTCACATTTCTCTAGCCATCTTGTACTAGATATTGTTTCCTTAATTCTTTGAAAGTTTATGGATAATTCTCCAGACTTATGTACAATCAACTTGGCTTTCAGTTAAAATCAGGCAAGCAAAGATCCAAAACATCGTCAATTTGCAAAATCACAGTTATTTAAGCCTCATAGGACCGCATATCATCTTGGTACTAGGGTATAATGTTTTCCTTAATCTCATAGAATATTAATGGAAATCTCTCTGTGTAGTGTGTGTGTGTGTATGTGTGTGTGTGTGCATCACGTGCACGCGCATGTGTACATGCCTGTGATATATGTGACCTGGTTGGTGGCCAGGATACCTGCTGAAGTGTGCAGCAATGTCAGGGTTAGCTTAGGCTGATATATAGTCCAGACTGCTCGACTTTCAATCCTGGCTTCATATCTGCCTTACAATCCTTGACACATTATTTAGCATTCTGTCATCTGTAGAATGGGTTGATGATAATACCCTCAGGAGATACTTTGAGGATGAAATGAGTTAATAATGTAAAGTGCTTTGACTGGTGCTTGGCACATAGTAAATGTCCAATATGTGATAGTGATTATTATTATCAAGCCATTCTACGTGATATTGGGAGTGCTTAGCAGGTGAGAAGGAGTGCACTATGAATAAATCCGGGGTTGGGGTGTGGTGTTGAGAGTGTGCACCAGTTCTCACCTCCTCAGGGAAGCCTGGAGATGTACTAGCTGGGTCAGGGGAACTAGATGATGTTTGGAGAAGAGCACCCCTTAAGGGGTGGACCCAGGCTGTGGAAGGAAGCTTGGCCAGAGGGTGAGCAGGCTTCAGGGGAGTGCAGGTGGGAGTGGGTTGTCATGGCCAAACTGCTGGAACCCAGGCCAACATTTTGGGGCTGGGGCTCTCAATAGAAAAGGACACAAGAAGGCAGATTCACAGGCCTGGAGAAACTGTGCAGCTCACGACTCAGACAAAGGTCTAGGTTCCATACTCTATAAAGAAATCTACAAGGCAATTTTAAAAGCCCCAAAATCCTATAAAAAGTGAGTGCGGGATATGGACAGTTTGCAGGAAAAAAGAGAGAGAGAGAAATGGCTCTTAAGCACATGAAAGGCTACTCAGCCCCACTCATAAAAAAGGAAATGCAAATTACGATGACAATGAAATTCATTTTTCACCTATCAGATTGCAACGTAAAAGAGTTTGATAACACTGAGAAATGGCTCTCTGCCAACTGGTACAACTTCTGTAGATAGAAATTTGTTAATATCTATCAAAATTTAAAATGCATATGCCTTTGACCTAGCAGTTCCACCTGTTGTAATCTATTCCACATATATACTCTCAAATGTATGAAATGATATATGAAAAAGATAATGAATGAGTCATTGTTTGCAGCAGCAAAGTTTTTGTTAGTGTACCATTCTGAAAGTACACTAACAGGACTGGATAAATAAACAATGAGGCATCAATTTAATGAAATACTAACAGCTGTAAATATGATTGAGGAAGTACTCTGATTATAGATACAAACTCCAAGATTTCTTCTTTAATGGAAAAGAGCAAAGTGCAGAAAAGCATGCCTAGTAGGCTTCTATTTATATTTAAATAAAGGGGAGAATTGTAACGATGTGAGATGGTAGACTTGTTAACCTTACTGTGGTTATCATTTCACTATATATATACATATATATAGATATATCTATATCTATATCTATCTATCTATATATATTTACTACTGTATGTATATATGCAAAAGCATAAAATAGATAATTTGCCTCTTGAAGGGGGAATTGGAAATTGAGTGTTGGGAGATAAGTGACAGACATTTTCTACTTTGTATCATTTTGTTATATTTGAATTTTGAACTATATTAATTCACTGTCTATCAATCTTTTAAAAATATATAAATACTGCATCCTGCTCTCCAATATCGCCCTTGAATTTAATGTGAAAATGTGTGTTATGAAATACTGGTCAATGCATTTACTAATCCCACACCCTCTTACTTCTGGCCTTTGGACACCCACCAATCTTTGAATAAATTTGATCCTCAGGAAGATTCCAAAGGTTTATCCTATAGCTCCCTCCATCCTCGGCATTTACAATCAAGTACTGCTGGACACACACCTGCCCCAGGGAGGAATGGCCGTAGTGGCGTGAGCAAGGCTTTGGAGGAGACAGAGCTGAGTTCGAATCCTGCCCATGTTACTCATTGGCTGTATCAACTTGGTTCAGTTGCTTACCTTTCTAAACTTCACTTTCTTGATCTGTAAATGGAAATAATGACTGTTTGTTGTTGCATCACGAAGGTGATCTGACTGATGTACCACAGGATTTCAGTTAGTTAAGGATCACACTCTTTAACAGCACCAGCTTCATCATGGTCCCCCTCATCGATGTCCCAGCTGGCGGAAGTGACCTCCGTGTCTTGTTCCACTCATTCAGAAATGACTCGGGCCACTGTTTTCTGGTCCCTGCGGTCTCCCTTGAGTTGGTCTCTTTTTTCTAGTTCAGCCAGTTCTCCCTCTAAGGTACTGTTGACTTAGCCTTAAGAATGCACCTCTCATCCTCTTTCATGTCCACAGTCTCTAGTGGCTTTTTGGGTGGTCTCAGTTACTTTCTCATGGTGAAGGGGCATTCTTTTAATATTGGGGTTGCGGGGCTGTTCTCTAGCATCTGGAGCACCAGGGGCCTGGTGACAATTACACTTACCTTGTAGGAATTTGGGCCAGATCTACCAGGAAAGGCTAGTCTCTTCTCTCTCTGCTTCTTCCTCCAGCTCCCACTTACCTGGGGCGAATTTCAGACCCCCATGCTAGCTCTTCATCAGCATGAGTTTGGCTGGGTGTGATTTCCAATCAAACGTCCATAAAATGTATCTGTGTCTTGCCGACTGTTTACTTAAGCAATGACTGGGACCTGTTACCAAGTGACATCAAAGGCTCTGAGGTGGTTGCTTTATAGTCAGTCTAAGAAATGGCAGAGTTTCAGGTTTATATGTGTTCACATACTTTAATGGGAGAAAAATTCCTATATGGTTAATAGCTTCGTTGCTATGGTGCGATAGAATGCTTTTTGAAAGAGTTTCTCTTTAAAGTCAAAGATTAGTCACCTTCAAGGCGGGGGGAAAACAAGGAGGAAACAACCCCAGACTGGGGTAGGCTAGATTTCCCCCAGATATTACTGCGGCTTCTGTCTCCACAGCCGAACGTAACAGCTGGTGAGTAGGGAGAAACTGGAGAAAGATCTTTCTTGCCTTTAATCCAGTGTGCTGTTTTCCTGTGCCCGCTTTACTGTAATTCTCAGCGTCTGTGGGACAAAAGCTGTTGACTGATACATGCAATTACCTCCTCTAATATTGCTCTCGACTGTCGGCCCTGACTGACAAAAGTGGATGAGGTTTAGTTAAGGTCTGGGAAAACACTCTTTTAGTAAAAGCCATGCCCATCTCTATGATCCTCCCTCCCTCAGACCTTTTCATCTGTTTTTTTTTTTTTTGGGGGGGGGGCGGGGAAGATAGGGCCTGGTGATGGAAAGTGAAAAAATGGTGCTGAACTTGGCTTGTGATGCCTCCGTTTAACCTCTCGAAAATTCTCCACAGCGTGTGTGTGTGTGTGTGTGTGTGTGTGTGTGCGCGCACAAACACACACACACACAATTTGCATTTGAAATGAGCAAAATTGGTTTGTGTTTTTGGGCAGAGTTTCCCCCCCCCAAAATATAAGAGGCTATTTTAGAGAGTTAAAACCAGATTCTTCTTGGATGCAGCCCTCATTTGGTC
>NW_006293778.1:1447500-1456310 GCF_000327345.1 Myotis davidii | reverse complement strand
AAGGAAGCCTTGAGGGGAGGTCCCCCCAGGCCCTTTCCACGATGGCTGGGCTCGGATGCTTCAATTCCTACGGGAGGGTGTGAGCCAGCAGCACGGGGCTTAATGAGCTGTCGATGGAAACCTCCTCCCACTGAAGCTGTGCTACATGTTGTACAGTCACTCACGGAGCACGGAGCACGATGCTCAGAAGAGGGGAGCTAAATCCTCATGGGGAGCCCCTGTGCTGCCGCAAGGGAGAAGAAGGATGTGTCGAGTGAGAAGCTCACCCTCACCATCCCCTGCCCGTTCATTGTTTAGGAGAATTCATAGCTCACACAGAATGAGGATGCGATCACAGAGGCGAGGGCAGCCCCCTATTTACAAGTGCGGGTTGGAAGACTGAAGTGGAAACTATGGGGAGATGTCCTTATGAAAACCGAAAGCCCGCGGGTGGATTGACCCGAGCCCCTGTCTCTGACTGCAAACCGCTGGCTGGGTGCGGATGGGAGGTTTGAAGCTGGTTCCTTTGGAAGGCCCGGCAGCACGTGGCTTAGAGTCCTCACCGACCCCTTTGGTTGGTGGAGCGTGCGGAGGGGGTTGGGCGGCAGAGGTGGCGGTTTAGTCACAAGCCCTGAAGGGAGCTAGCTTAGGTCCAGGAGGTCTGCTCCCTTATCAACAGAGCGGGGGAGCTTTGTCCGATCAGTTTTCCCGGTGTTGGCACTGGCTTTTCAAAATGCAATTTGTAATGTGATAAGGCCTACACATTATTCATAGAAGCAATAGCGTGGCAAGGTTATTCCGATGCAATTTTAATCAAGAACAAAGGACCACACTGCTGATGAAGGGAGTTATCTAGGATTTTAGAACCAGGACAGAACACAACGTATCTCTCTCTCTCAAGTATCTGCAGACTCCTTACTAAAAACTGTGTCTCTTAGAAAGAAACCTGCTTTCTTCCCCTCTCCCCCCACTCAGCCCAGCCATCTATCTGGAGACCATGCGCCAAGGTAGCCCCCCTTTGCTTTCTGTAGAGGCCTCAGAATGTCAGCTGCAGTCAGATGGAAGCAGGAGTCTCCTCCACAGACATTTCTTGTGCTCCTGCTGTATGTCAAGAAACGCACTGAAATGTGGGAGTGTGTGGCACAGAAAAAGAAAAGACTCATCACCAAGGAGCCCTCACCTAAGAGGAGAGGGCAAATTTCAGCCTACAGTGGTGAAATGCTACAAGGGAGGTGACTGCCACGCACGAGTCCAGGGGGAAGAGCAAGAGAGTGTCAAGCATGGCCGGGTCAGGGATGGCTCTCGGGAAGAAAGAGATGCCCAGCTGAATCGCGTGAAATGTAATAGCTTCTCTTCAGAAAATGGAACAAGTGGCAACTGATTAATTCTGGAAGGGGTGTGTGTGTGTGTGTGTGTGTGTGTGTGTGTGTGTGTCCCTACTCAGAGTTTCAAAGAGATAGTAAAGAGCTAAAGTTTAGCCCTTCAAGCATTCTCTAAGGCACATTTTAGATCTAGCTGGCCCCAGACAAAGAGAGAGAAAGGCCAGGTGGCGCCATTTGGGGAAATCAAAGTGGCTGCTGCAATGGGAATGGCTCTCCCCTCCAGGAATTTCCATCCCCACAGTTCTGTGTAGTTACCCTCCTGTGGTTAGCACTACCTGCATGGCAGGCTGGGCATGGTCACTAAGGGACTCCTTCCTTGGGATGCTTTAGAGCAGGGGTGGGGAACCTCCAGCCTGCGGGCTGTATAAGACCCTTGAAATCATTTGGTCTGGCCCTGCCAAGGGAGGTGATCATAGAGATGGGCATGGCTTTTATTAGGGGTGAGTTAATTAAATGTTTGACCAAATAGAGCCGGCTAATTTTTAAGTTGATAATTCTGTATGGCCTGAGAACGATGTTATAAATATCCAAATGGCCCTTGGCAGAAAAATGGTTCTCCACCCCTGTTTACACAGGTATATGGGATGCTTTATGTGCAAGGGACAACAAAAAAGTAAATCTCTGGCAGCAAAGCTTGAGCATCTGAATTTTTCCATTTTTAGAAATGGAAAATTAAAAAATTAAATCACATTTCTAATGCCCCAGGAATGCAGACAGGCATGTAAATAAATAGTCTAAGTATGGTGAGATTCCATACAGTCAGGACTATGGGTACCACAGGGGTAAGGGAGAAAAGGATGACCTTGCTCTGACTTCATTGATCATGATGGTCTCAGCTGCTTTCCCCATTTGTTTGTGGTAATAGTGACTACACTTTGTCTTACCCACACCAGACCTGGCGCTAAGTACTCTGGGTATAGCAACACATGTCCTTGTCACACAGCTCTACGTGGAGAAACAGAGGCAGAGAGAAGTGCCCAAAGGCACACAGTTAGGGCCAGGACTTGAGGATCTCTGACCTGGGCCCCTCTCTGTCCACCTTGGGATGCATCTTCTGTGGGAAAGGAAGGCCTGCAGAGGGATGTACAGGGAGAGGGCACTTTCTGGGTAGACAAGCAGACAAACGCTGAGGGAGGCTGCTCAATGCAGCAGACTGTTGAAGAGTGAAAAGAGGTGATGACTTCTCTAATGCACACTGAGTGCAGAAAGGCTAAGAAAGGCACAGTGGCAAGACATAGGCAGATTGAGTGGGGATCAGAGGGGATGCCTTCCAGAGGAGACTTGAGAAGTCTCAACATGAGAGAAAAGGACATTCTGGATGGGAAGAATGGCGTGGAATGTGAATGCTCATTCATCCATCCATCCCAGGTATTTTTCCTTCAGCCCTTTGTGAGGCAGTAGGTATAATGGCAAGAGCATGCACTTTGATTGCTCTGGATTGCAGGGGTTGACTATGAAGTAGGAGTGCCATACAGGAGGCACTGGGGAGAGAAAGGTGAAGGTGACAGGTCTTCACATTCAGTCTCGGGCGTAGACAGATGCAGAAACCCAAGTGCAACGCAGTGAATGTTTTCCCTAATGGTAGGTAAATGTGAGGTGTGTTGGGAAGGTGGGATAGGACCAGAAACTCCTGGGATTTCTTTTCAGAACTAAATCAGAACCTGGTTAACAAGCCAGAGTCTTGAAATCAGTTAAGTTTTTGGTCACCAGATTCTGGAAGAGGTCCAAACTGATCTGTTAGACAAAATTTGGGAACGTTTGATGTTTGGTTGACTTTGGCAAACACCTGCTTATGGTCCTGTGGTCTGTTTGCTTTCCAGCCTCCACGAGTTGCACGAGGAAACAGTGGTGTGCCCACACACCTGTCTGAGAGCCCTTCCTCTTTGAAAAGCAGGTGAAGTCTGAGTTAGCAGTCAAAGGCTTACTTGAGTTTTATTGCTGCTGGGACTTTTACAGCTTTCTACCTTCCCAATACATTTATGGTTCCTGAAGACTTGTACCTGGAAAAATCCTTATGTACTCAAATTAATTATTTTGAAAAATGGATCAGAAAGAAATTGTCTTGTTTGCATCCCAGACTAGCCCAGGTTGGGTTCCAGAATGTTTTTGCTGAATGGTCATTTCTGCACTAGAAAGACTGTCATTTTTTTTTTTTTTTTTTTGGTAAGATGGAAGGGTTTTTGACAGCCACCATTTTTCTTTTTCTCTTCCTTTTTGAATTCCCACCGTGTGCCAAGTGTGGTTGTCAGCACTGTGTCTGTGTGGCAGCCCAGCAATGGAAACATTTTGCTCTTGTCATCGTTTTACAGATGAGGGAAATGAACAGAGCAAAAAATTCAGTCTTTCACCTCAGGTCTTGTTTTCTGATAAATGGCCAGGCTGGTATTTGAACTTGGGTAACTCCACGCGGAAGTCAAGCCTCTCATTTTGCAGATAAGCCGATTGAAATTCCAAGGTCACATGCTCATTGGTTGCAGATCTTGGAGCCCACTCCCGAGGAGCAGCCTCTACCTTTGGTCTCTTCTCTTTCCAGTGCCTCCTGATACAGTCACCCTAGAACCTCCTGTCCCCACCCCATACACACAAATCCATGCTTATGGGTTCTCCAAAAGCACAGGTGATGGTTCCAGACTCCGTCCACCCTAATTGCTAACATATCTGCCCTGTATCCCACAATCAGCCGCATGGAGGCCCTTGAGTCCCCTGCATGAACAAAATACATCCTTTCCTGTCTCTGTCTTTATTCACCATTTCCCAGATGTTGGCATGCCCTCATCTTGCCACATCTCAAGGTCCAAATGCTACCCATCTTTCAGATCCATCACAAATGCCACCTCCTTGGCAAAGCTTGTGACGTCCCAGAGTTGTGTAGGATCTGTTGCTCATACTGAGGGATAAGGGACAAAGTGGGGAAGACAAGGGATGGGAGAACATTGGTGCAACTCAGGACAAAAGACATGAAGTTTGGAGATGGATTCAGCATTGGGTGACCCCAAGGCTAATCAGCAGCCACAAAGTTTGTGCCTTATTGAGTGTTTACTGTGTCCTGGAGCAGTGCAATATTATCATCATAGATCCTCACAGCAGGTCATCAGGTTGCTGTAGCTTGGATTCAAGCCTCATTCTGTCTGACGTCAAAGCTATGCTCTCGCCCTAACCGGTTTGGCTCAGTGGATAGAGCGTCGGCCTGCGGACTGAAGGGTCCCAGGTTCGATTCCGGTCAAGGGCATGTACCTTAGTTGTGGACACATTCCCAGTGGGGAGTGTGCAGGAGGCAGCTGATCAATGTTTCTCTCTCATTGATGTTTCTAACTCTCTGTCCCTCTCCCTTCCCCTCTGTAAAAAATCAATAAAATATATAGATATTTTTTAAAAAGCTATGTTCTCCCCACTGTTGTGTTATCTCCCAAGACAACTGGTTGTGGGGCAGGAAAATAATGGAACAATCCTCAAAATGGAGGATTAAAGAGATGAAAGAAAATTGGGGTCACAGACTGAGACAGTGCAGTGAGGGACACTGGAACTGGAAGAGATGAGTGAGGGCTGGGGCCAGAGTGGAGCTCTTTTAAGGTTGTGGCCTTTGGTCCCTGGACCCTGTGTCAAAACGAGGAAGCTTAGCTTGCAGTGATCATCTGGACACTGGGGATTGTACTCATGGCCTGCGCATCTTGCTTTGTGTTTTAGGCTTTGGATTCCCAAGCTCCCTGAAGGCAGGGATCGTGTCAATGCCTTTTTGAAGTAGAGACCCTACCCGTCCACCCTACCAAGTGGCCACATGGGAGTGGCAGTGAGGCAAGCATCTCAGTCCGCTCAGGGATGTGGGGAGGCTTCATGGCAGGATGGAGATCCAGGCAGAGAAGGGAAACTCAAGGCAGAGGGCAGAGCACATGTTCAAGGAAGAAGTCTAAAAAGACATGGGAGTGGAGTTTAGGGATGTGTCCAGAGGGCAAGTCAAGAGTGAGGAGTAGGAGGAAATAAGGCTGGAGGAGCAGCTTGAGGCTGGGCATAGCCTCATATACCTCATATACCTCCAACCCACCACTGAAGACTACTGCCAGTTCCCTATCGTTTGACACACTGCCTTATTTCTGAGCCTTGTGTAGGCTCAGGTACCCCTCCTTACTTAACTAGGGAATTCTACTCATCATTAAAGGCATTTTAAACATGTGTCCTGCCACGTCAGCATTGGCATCCTCAGAATTCACTGTCTCCATGGAAGGTTTTTTTTGTTTTTTTTTTTTTAAATCTCTGTTTTAGCACTGGCCACGCTGTTTTGTCGGTCTTCTCTACTGTTATGAGAGCTTCTCTGGAGGGAGAAATTTTGCCTTTTCTTTGCATTGCGAGGGCTATCACATGGTGGTACTCAGCACATTTGATGATGGAGTACCTCTGCTCTAGCATTTATGTGTTTTTCAGGCAGATGGAGTGAGCGGTCAGTAGGGACCCATGACTCTGGGAAGAGTAGAGGGGAATTTCCCTGTTTGCTCTGTGAGGGCTGATGGGGGCTACTCATTGATATGGCAGGCTGGCATCCTGCTCACTCTCACTCCCTTTAGTCTCTGGTACCTGTCTACCAGGCCATGTAATTTCTCTGCATTTTCTCCATTTGTCACTTTTTTTTTGTTTGTTTCCTGCAAGGAGTGTAACACCCCCTGAGGAGTTTGATTATATCGCAGGATGACTGCAATATTTGAATTGTGTTATTTAAATGAGTCATCTCAACCCTAACGTAATTGCTCACACCGGCACACTAAATGTGATCTACATTTCCAAAAGAGTGTTTTTGGCCTGAATAAGCAATTGATGACATCTTAGTAGTTTATCGTTGGTATCAAAGGATGTCTTTTGTTTCACACCTGGGCAGATGTGGACTTTTAAAAATATTTATTAAGCAAATATATATATTGTAGAATTTATTGGGGTGACATTGGTTAATAAAATTATATAGGTTTCATGTGTACAATTCTATAATGCATCATCTGTGTATTGTACTGTGTGTTCACCACCCCAAGTCAAGTTTTGTACAAGGTCTGTGTTTTCTTTTTTGATACTCTTCAACTCAGAAATTTGCTGTTAAGTGATTTGGTATATGTGATTCTTTACAAGGGTGGCTCTCCAGAAGAAAATGACAAATGAAATAACTCCCAAGAAGGCAGTGATACATACAGGCTTCCATGGTAGTCCACAATGATCAGGCTCAGGATGAACAGCACCAGGCAATGTAGAAAGTAGTGTCTTAGTTAAATAAAACACGAATGAATATATTCAGAGAATTGCATTTTCCAAAGGTGTGATACTTGCTGGCTCTAAAGCATGCATTTCTCCAACAGTGTTATCAAGAGTGCTTTCTTTATTTTTATAAAATATATTTTTATTGATTTCAAAGAGGAAGAGAGGACAGAGAGAGAGAAACATCAATGATGAGAGAGAATCATTGATTGACTGCTTCCTGCACTCCCCACACTGGGGATCGAGCTCACAACCTGGGCATGTGTCCTGATCCAGGAATCAAACCGTGACCTCCTAGTTCATAGGCTGATGCTCATCCACTGAGCCACACTAGCCAGGCAAGAGTGCTTTCCATTATAAATATCCCTGGGTGTATGTTTTTCTCAGTATTTGGTTTCTGTGACACTTTTAAGACCCTGTGGTCACATGTTGATCTGGGTGGCTGGGCTCTTCAGGAAACTGCGTTTTATGATCCGTGTTCTCTTGTGAGAAATTATTAGTATGTTCCACTGGTGGCTGTATCTCTCCTTTTCCAAACTACTATTTAAATCTGGAGTCAATGTAATGGGAGGTGGCAGTTCCCAGATGTTGACTTTTATTTATTTATTTAATATATTTTATTGATTTTTTACAGAGAGAAAGGGAGAGGGATAGAGAGTTAGAAACATCGATGAGAGAGAAACATCGATCAGCTGCCTTTGGAAACACCCTCCACTGGGGATGTGCCCACAACCCAGGTACACGCCCTTGACCGGAATCGAACCTGGGACCCTTCAGTCCGCAGGCCGACGCTCTATCCACTGAGCCAAACCGGTCAGGGCCAGATGTTGACTTTTAAATGGTCATGTAATTATAGAGAGAAGCTGGACTGATTTTCTGCCGGTGTGTATGTGTGTGGTGTATGTGGAGGGGCAGAGAAGCAGGGTGCTGTAGAAGATGACGTCTGATCTTGGCTAAGCAGTTTCTCAACTTAAGCAGAAAGAACTTAAACAGTACAGATTTAGATTTTGGATTTGATATCTCCCTCTTTCACATTTCTGTCTCAAGAGTTTTGGTAGCTCTGAAAACTAAACCCAAGTGGACCTGCTTTGCCTTAGCATGTCCTCATCTTGGAGCTGGGCTCCAAGAACAGAAATCTTAACACTGTCAAAATGGAGTGGAATGCCTCATTTCCCTTCACTATTCATTTCTTTTGATGAAAATGACATGCTTGATGGTCAGACTGTCAAACATAACTCCAAAGCCACCTCTCAAAGTTTGTCAAGGTCTCAGGAACTGGTAGTTATGTTGTCTCAGACACTTCAATTAGTCGGAATCTGTGAATTTAAGTCATGGCCGAGAGTTCAACACTGATATCAAAAGGAATTACACTATGGAGTACTATGCAGCTATAAAAAAGAGTGATCTCTTACCCTTTGGGGCAGCATGGATGGACCTGGAAAATATTATGCTAAGTAAAATAAGCCAGATTGAGAAAGACAAATATTACATGATCTCACTTATTTGTGGAATCTAATGAACAAAATGAACTGACCAACAAAATAAGATCTGAAGCAGGGAGGCATGGAATAGACTGACATAACTCTTTGTGGGGTTAGGGGAACGAGAAGGCATAAACCAAAGAACTTATATATAGACAGTCCTCAGGTTACATCGGACTTGATGTATGTTGCCATCTCCCACTTATTTATATATATAAAAAAGTTCTGTCATTTTGACTTATGTACATATATTCTTTATGTTTTTTGTTATTTATTTACCACAAGTAAAGGTCAGCAATTTTTATCTTTCTTTTAAATTTTTTTTTTCTATTTCACTTCATTACTGCTGTGTATGTGCTCCATGTGAGTGACGTAGGTGCTTATGTAGGTGCATTCTGACTTACGGCGAAAATCGTGTTATGTCACGCCATAGGAAAGGATCTCCGATGTAACCTGAGGACCTACTGTACTTACTAGAGGCCCAGTGCACAAATGCATGCATGGATGGGGTTTGACCCAGCCCTGCCCCAATCGGCAGATCGGGCGGGGCCTATCGAGAGGAGGAGACGGCGGGAGGTTGGCTGGTAGGCTCGCCCTTATTGGGTCCTGATCAGGGCTGGGCTGGCTGGGGGAAGGGGCCTCAGGTGATTGACCTGCAGGCCCCACCCCTGATTGGGGTAGGGGGGCCAGTCGGGTCAGTGGCTGAGGGAGGGGCCGGGGGAGGCTGGCCAGCCCCACC
>NW_006293778.1:1416756-1447435 GCF_000327345.1 Myotis davidii | reverse complement strand
GGGGGGGGGCTGTGGGAAGTTGGCTGCTGGCCCTGCCCCCCATCCCCATCAGGCTGATTTCCTGGCCACAATGGGTGTCATAGAGATCAATCGTTATGGCATTCTGGTCTCTGGCTTTTTTATATATATAGATATGCATAGCCCATGGACATGGACAATAAGGTAGTGAAGACCTGGGGGTGTGGAAAGGGTCTGGGAGGAGGTGGGAAAAGGGGGGGGGGTAGGAGTTATTTATAATACTATCAACAATAAAAAATACATTAAAAACATAACAAACAAAAGGAATTAAATTTTCCAAATCAGGGATGAGCAGTATTCCTGAAGTGATAGATAAAGCCAGGGGTCACATTCATTAGGCAGATGTTGAGTGTGTGCTCATGAATCAGGCATATGCTCAGGGGCAGGTAATACAAGAGAAACAGGCCTTTGAGGCCCCTCCCCTCAAGAAGCTCACAGTCTAGTGTGGTTGACAGGCATGCGAATAGTTCCAGCAGAGTGAGGCATGTAAGAAACGCTGTGGGAAATGAGGACAGCAGAGTCTGCCCAAGAATATTGGGCCAAGTTTTAAAAAGAATGAACTATTTTTGTTGGGGCTTGAAGAATGAGTATAATCGTATTTATCAGGGTTGGTATATGTTGTTCAAGCAAAGATCTAGTGTATGGTGATGGAGTTGAGGCAGTTAGAACATGAGGAGCCTTGTGGGCCAAAAAACCCCCCCACAATGTGTATTAGTTTTACACTTTAGATGTGCTAGTGGCACATGTTAAGCTGCAAGGAACTGAAACCCCCAATACTACTGGCTTACATTCTAAGAAAATATGTCAGCATATATACTGTGCTCAAAGGCAGGAAAGTTCCAAGGTGGCTGAATTCAGTGGCCAGCTCTCTCAGTAAGGACTTAGGCTCCTTCCATTTTTCTGCTCAACCATCTTTTGGTATGATGGTTTTTCCTCAGACTTGCCCTTCTCCTGATTGCAAGATGACTGAAGAAAAAGTGATTATTTTTTTTTTCTGTCTTGATATGCGTCTTTTTTAATCAGAAAGGAAACCCTTTCTTAAGAAGCCCCCATCAGACTCATCCTCATGGCTCAGTGGTCAACATTGCATCACATGCCCAATCCTAAATCATTCACTGGCAAGGGGAATGCAGCCACCAGGACTGGCGCAGACCAATCTCCATTTACTTCCCGAAGGGGACAGACCCACTTCTTCTGAAGTACATGGCCAGGCAGAAGGTACTCAAACAAAATTGGGCTTCCGATGGAAAGTAAGGAAAAGGCAACAAATGTTTGCTGAGTTGGGAACCAATAGTGTTTGTTACAATAGCTGATGAAAAACTATTGTAGATGATTGAGCAGGACTCGGCATGATCAGCTTTTCATATTAAAAAAAATCACCCTGTCATTAAGGTAGAGTCTAGTTTTGTAGATAGAAAAACTGAAAACAAATGGGATAGTCTTATGATAGGTCAAGCAATTGATCAACATACTGGTATATGTAGAAGTGGAGGTACATTTTTTCTTGAGCCATATTCTCTACCTTAAGGGTGGGAGGGGATATGAGGGGTAGGGAGGTGACCTGGACAGAGTAGAGCCTTTTCATTCTGGCTTTGCCGAGAAGTCCTTTATGGTACTGCAGCAAGCATGCAACCTCTTTTTAAATCCAGATGATAATGCAGCCCACTTGGAAGGACTGTTGTAATCATAGTATCCAAGCATGTTGGAGCTGGAAGTGACCTTGAAGTCATGGAGTTCAAGACCTTTATTTTACAGATGAGGAAACTGGGACCCAGACAAGCAAAGTGACTTGTCAAATTCCTGTCTGGTTCATGGCCGAGCTAGAACCGCATCCACAGATTTTTTTTTTTTAACTCCCAGCCGTGTGGTCTTTGTAATGGGTGTTCAGGGCCATTTTTTATGGAGGCTCATGCGTACATCCAGGAGAGCTCCACGGGCCCTCTTCCTATGTGTCTATTATCATCGACAACATTCTCACTGTTGAACGTTTCTTAAGGTAATGCTTTGGTTTCTATAAAAATGGAAACATTATACTGGTAGGTATAATATTTAAGCTCTCTTATTATTAATTTATAATATGATCTAAGTGTAAATATGTCTCGTTGGTTTTTTTATTTGAAGCAGTTTTAATGGGGAAATGAGGATGAGACCTTTGGGGCATGAGGAACCTGAGAGAGAAGAGGAGGCTCTAAGAAGAAGCCCTCACATGTGGAATGGGAGACTGGAGGGCTCATTACTTTGTTGAGGGCTTTTCCTGTGACTCCGAGCCAAAAACGTCCATAGATAAGAGCTGTGGTGACTGAGTGACAATTGATGTGCTAGGGTGAGGTGGAACCTCTGGCCTTTTCCTCGGCAACTCAAACATCTACCCACAGTGACCCGTCACACTGTCTCCGCTCTTTCTTTTGGCCTTCACTGTATATGTGCTCCCCTGCCCCAACATGCTCTTGTCCTGGCTAAACATTTTACCTAATAACCTCTGAAAATCCACCCTTGTACACAGAGTATTACTTCAAACAACACACACATACACACACACACACACACACACGCTTAGTAAAAACTAAAAATAGTTTCGAAATCAAGAATTTACTGACAAAGTGCTATGTGCAAAATACCAAGCTTAACTAAACACTGATCTGTAAAATCCATTTATTTCAACTTTGCTTTTGAAAATATTTCTAAAGTGTACTAGTTTATTTTTTTCTAGTAGTATGTCAAACATTATAAAATTGTTGGTTTTAGATGTAGATGATGGATAAAGATTGAGCTGAATCTGTATAGACCAGGGTATCACATCCTTGGATATTTGGTAAAAGATGATCCTGTTTTGGGGAAATAAAAAATGAAAAGAGGAAAAACCCCTGTGTGTGTGTGTGTGTGTATGTGTGTGTGTGCGCGTGTGCGTGCAGGATTATTTAAGCCTGGAAAAACCATGAAAGGCTATAAGTGAAGTTGTTAACCTGGGTACTTTGCTGGGCAGTTCTGATGTGGGTAGAAGAGGAGGGTCCAGGAAAGCCATACAAAATGTAAGAGAAAAAAGGAACCGAAAAGGCATATATAATGATTCTTATATAAATTTATCTTTATGTGTAGATATACATACAAAAAGTAAATAAAATACTTTAAAAAAGTGATCTGAGACATGAGAAGAGAGCAGTGACGCTATTTCTCAGGGACATCAAAAATTAAAATATGCTTCAGATATTTGGCTAAATTGCATGATCTATGAAGGGGCCTTCAAACTTGAATTTTATACTTGTCTAAATTAAAGGCACTGAAATGTGGCTGGGAATACTGTTCTACTTTAATTTACATTCTGTGCTACTCCCATCTACTGGTTATGTAGTTTTTCCATCTCATTTCATTTCTTTTTTGCCATCTTTGAATCAGTGAAGGCTAAATTATAAGTTTTAAAATATATATTCAATATTATACCCAAGTTTACTTTAAAATTGTGTATGCTTTGTTCTACACTGTAAATTTGATCTACCTTTAAAAAATCCTTTGGCAGCCCTAGTTGATTTGGCTCAGTGGGTATAATGTTGGCCTGTGGACTGAAGGGTCCTGGGTTCAATTCCAGTCAAGGGCACATACCCAGGTTGTAGGCTGATCCCTGGTAGGGGCCTGCAGGAGGCAGCCAATCAATGATTCTCATCCTTGATGTTTCTATCTCTCTCTCCCTCTCTCTTCCTCTCTGAAATCAATAAAAATATATTTTAAAAATCCTTTGGTATTTCTATGATGTCCTGATTTAAAGAGCCCCTCAAAGTATTATGGAGAGATCCCTGAATAAGCTGGCATTACCTTAGATTTTTAATTGAGATCATGTAATGCCCTTTCAAAAAGTGTGCTGGATGGAATGTAACTGCTTTGGGGGTCACCAGGTACATTCACTTGGCACTTTACTTGTGAAGAAGTGCTGGGGCTGACCAGCAGCCCTGAGCGACGATGAATGGATTACTATTCTGATACAATGTTTGCTGTGAAAGAGAGGCAAGGGACGGCCTGGCCAAAAGGACCAGGCAGCCTCGATTGCCTGCCTCATTAGGCTTTTATTGTCACCGCAGTTTGAGATAAAGTTTATCTCTTAGATATAATCAGCAGGGTGAGTAATGTTGGGAGGACGCATGTGTTTGTAATGTCCTTTCAGCAAGGACATCCAAAAGATTAAGCATAAGGATTCCAATAAACACCCGGGGGTCTGCACATGCACAGACTTGTTTGGAAAGGTCAAGGAATAATTAGGGGCACTGCCTTCAACACTCCCCTAAGTCTCCCCTAAGTTGGAATTCCAATAAATAGGACAGACAGCCTTCCACAAACTTCCTTTTCCTCAAAATGTCCTCCTTACAAATTTTCCAACCTAGTCTCATGTGCTCCCCAACAGAGAGGCTAGAGGTATTGTCCCCTCCTTCCCCCCACTCCCATCTCCACCACTTCCCAGACACACAGTAAGGCCAACAGCATTTAAGCCCTTCCCAGGTGGCAGATCAGCAAAGGCAAATATTTTATGCCCATTTAATAGATAAGGAACCTGAGGCCCAGAGAGGTTAAGTCATTTATTCAAGGGTAAATGAACTGAGCCAGTTTAAAAACCCTGGGCTCTTTGATCTCTGGGACAGTTTTGTTGTTTTCTCTTCTAGTACACACACTAAGCCACACCAGCAGGAACACCAGAAGGGTTTCTTTTCTCTGCTTCTTTCACCAGCCACTGCTTTTGAGATGTGGAAGGGGGAGGGGGTGTGTGTAAGAGAAAGAAGGGGAAGCGAAAGATGCGACAGTTTGCACTCAAATGCCAGGTGTTCTGAGGAGAAGTGACTGCTCTGGAATAGCTCAAATTTGGGGTAACCTCCCTGTAAGAACCTTACCTGGAACCAATGTCTTCCATTACTCACCTGGCTTCCAGACTATTCTGATCTTCTTAAGGTCTTCAGTGCTTACCAGGCTTGGGTAGCGGGAAGTAGAGCTTGAAGTGTTTTAAGACACAAAAATGAGACTAAAACAGGGGGAGTAGGCCTTGATGTGGGCAGACCAACCTTCTTTCCCCAGTCTTGGTTTCTAAGGGTCAGCTGCCTTGTGTTAAGTAGCAAGACCTGAAAGAAACTTCCGGTAAAAAGAATGCTCACTATAAACTCCTTTGGTCGACAATAAAATAAACACAGGCAATGTGGATTCTTTTTCTTTCTCACCTTGGACTCTCCACCAATTCTCAGATTCAATTGAGTGCAAATGTGTTGGTTGTGTTTCTGTCCCTCTGATACGTGCAGTTTAAACTTAAACTACTCTTTGAGTTTCTTAAGGAGAAAGTGTCCAGGATGCCTATTTTACATTTTAAATCATTAATTACTGCGTAGGTTTCATCAATTGTTTTAGAAGAAAGCTTTTTCTTTTTTATTATTTTGCTTCCCACACATATGTGATTTTTTAAAAAAATGTTTAAATAGGACAAAATAGCAGAGGACTAATTTTTACTTCCTATTGGCTCAAGCAGGAAACCCAAACCAGACTTGATTCCTCTATGTTTGATTGATAACTTCGAGAGCGTCTAGCCAGGTATTTTGAGTGTGATCCAGCAGGTAACAGCTGGAGAGAGTGTGGCAAACGAAACCACACAGCAAGGGCCAAATCACATTTTTCATTTTTGATTGAAAAATATGAGGATAAGTTGATGCTTAACACATCGCAACTTGATTTTTGACACAGTGCATAATATGTTACTTTGTGTACAGTCACCCAATTATTTTCTTTCTGTGTGTGAGTGCTCACATAATCTATTACACATTTGGACTAGATGTCATTAAAATGTCTCTCAAATTCTTAGCAGAAAAATGTTATTGACACAGGTTTATTCAAATTATGAATAAGATTACACTATGTGTAGTTGTTTTTGGTGTATGATCCTTAAGGGTCTGCATCCAATTCCAAGGTATAGATTTCCCCCACACCAAGCAAAGCTCTGAAACCAGTTGGGTGCCTCATGATTCAACTCAGTAAGTCTCTGTTGCTATCTTCCTGGAGATAGCGTCAGATCCCACAGGTCACAAGTTCCTCCCAGAGACTGTCCTCCACTTCAGTGGCTGGTCAGCAAGTCCAGGTGGTTACCTTTGCTTCTGACTGACTAGCTGTACATCAGAAGTTCCCACGACTACCTGCTCGGATTCAATTTAATTTGCTAGAGCAGCTCACAGAACTCAGAGAAAGATTTTACTTATTAGATTACCACTTTATTGTAAAAGGATATAACTAATGCAGAAACAGCCAGATGGGAGAGGCATACAGGGCAAAGTATAGGAAAAGGGCTTAGGGCAGTGATGGCGAACCTTTTGAGCTCGGCGTGTCAGCATTTTGAAAAACCCTAACTTAACTCTGGTGCCGTGTCACATATAGAAATTTTTTGATATTTGCAACCATAGTAAAACAAAGACTTATATTTTTGATATTTATTTTATATATTTAAATGCCATTTAACAAAGAAAAATCAACCAAAAAAATGAGTTCATGTGTCACCTCTGACACGCGTGTCATAGGTTTGCCATCACTGGCTTAGGGCTTCCATGCCTCTCAGAGCTGTCACTTTCCCCAGAACTCCACGTGTTCTCCAACCCGGAGGCTCTTCAAGCTCCCTCCTGCTGGGCATTTATGAAGGCTGCATTGCATAGACACCACTGGTTACATCTTGGCCATTGGGGGAGCATTTGAGATCTGGCTCCCAGCATATGTCATCGCAGTTTGGCTCAAATAAACTCTTATACAAATTATTAAAAAATAAAATACAGACAGTCCTCGGGTTATGTTGGACTCAACGTACATCATTTCGTGGGTACGTCGCCATCTCCCATTTATTTATTTAAAAAAAGTTCTGTCATTTCAATGTATGTACATATGTGCTTTATGTTTTTTTATTATTTATTTACCACAAGTAAAGGTTAGGAATTGTTATGTTTTCTTTAAATTTTTTTTTACTGTTTCACTTCATTACTGCTGTATATGTGCTCCATGTGAGTGACATAGGTGCTTATGTAGGTGGGTTCCAACTTACTGCGAAAATCATGTTACGTCATGCTGTAGGAATGGATCTCCAATGTAACCCGAGGACCTACTGTAACACATTGGCCATTGGTGATTAAACTCAATCTCCAGCTCCTCTCTCCTCTATGGGTTCAGAGGGGTGACCAATCAATGTGTCTTTCTCATATCGATGTTTCTCTCTCTGTGTTTCTCCCTCTCCCTTCCACTCTCTCTAAAAATCAATAGAAAAATATCCTTGGGTGAGTATGGACAATAAGAACAAAACAACAACAAAAGATAATTATGAAGAACTAAAAAATGCTTGAAAAAAAGGAAAAAAATTGAATGTAGACATGTTTGAGCCTTGAATTTAATAACTATGTAGCTCTTATATGTGCAAACATATTTTTAAAGCTTAGGGCCTTATCTGTGGAACACAGTAAATAGTAAGTATTGGTTGAATGAACAGAAGTAGGAAAACATCCTGCATGGTATATAATCTCATTCCCAGAAGTCACAAGATTTATCCTATCTAATAATAGACAAACATGGTAATTGACCGTACCTTCGCTATGCCTCCCATTGGCTAATCAGCAAGATATGCAAATTAACTGCCAACAAAGATGGCAGCTAATTTGCATACCACAGGCAGGGCAGGACAGTGCGAACTGCCAGCGTGAACCACCAGTGTGAGCCGCCATCCAGGCCCCCGTGGGTGACCCCAGAAGCTGCCTGCCTGCCGCCCGTGATTGGATCTGGTCCCGTGCCACAGGCTATTAGTCTCTTCTGGGGTTTATATCCACCTGCAGCACTTACAGAGTGGCCTTGGGTAAATTCCTTAACTTTCTCTGTAAGATAAAAATAATAGTATCTACCTCACAGGGTTGTTGTAAAGCCCAATGCTTGGCACACAATAAAATGCTCTATGTTAGCTAGTCTTGGAAGAATACTATAAGTCCTTTCTCAAAGAGGAGTAAACTGAATCTTGTTGGATATTAGACACGATTCAAACCCAAATATTCAGAGCCAAACGTCTTATTGTGTATATTGCTGACAGAAGGGTATGTCCATTTTAATGAGACATCAAATAATAATTCTCATAATTTTATGCATTTGATGATTAGAAAACATTTCCAGAGACCACCTTCTAGCTTTGTACATTTCAAATTGTATTCCTTCACCATTATCCATATACTTCCAGGGCCAGGCTTTATAGGAAACATGTCATGGTACACATTGGTCTTGTACCTTTGGTTTGTAGTACTGGGTGAATCAGCACAGCGTTGATAGGTATCGACTGGGTGATCAGCTGCTTCCTGCATGCCCCCTACTGGGATGGAGCCCACAACCCAGGCATGTGCCCTTGACCTGGGACCCTTCAGTCTGCAGCTGATGCTCTATCCACTGAGCCAAACTGGCTAGGGCCAGGAATCCACTCGTTATATGGAGATGGCTAGCCAAGCATAGCAATATATATATACCATTAAACCTAAACTAAATGTATCCTCTGATTAAGTTCCCCTAATTGGATCTCAAAAGTACATCTACTCTAAGGCTAGCAGACACAGGAGAAGCGTGACAGAAGGGAGGTCCAAGTGGAAAGATATCAGCATGGTAACTGATTGAGATTAAAACTTCTTTTACAAAACTTTCCAAAGCATATGAGCATGTGAACGTATTGCCAGGGCCACCCCCAGAGCCTTGGAAAGGGCCTATGCAAGTGGAGGGACTTGAAATCTCAGCTGCATTAACTTTATGATAAAGGCACCTTTGACTGCCACATTCCCAACGTCAAGTTTAACAGTGACTTTTCACTTTCCATCTTCTCATGAAGTCAGTGCTTAAATGTGATGATTATGGTACAGAGTAAAAGGGCTTACATATATATTTATACACAAATTATACATAACACACACACACACACAATGAAAAAAAATAAACATTTTCAAAATACTTGTAATATTGAGTGGTACAAGCTAACAACTTTGTTGTATATGCAAAAGACAGTACCTATAATGCACATTCTAAGGAAAGTGCCTTCTTTTCAGGGTGCTAGGAAGGTTGTAGCATATTGACTAGCCCTGGCAAGAGGAAAAGCTTATTGGTCATCACAGACCTTGTTTTTTTAATCCAACATCTGAGAGGTCCACTCCTGAGCCTCTCCCCACTGTCACCACTGAGGACCATGTCTCCACATATTTTTAGTACTTCAGCTGCTGTTGTGAGGATGCTCAGAATCCAGCGACACCTCGGTCACTGGAAACAGCCAGGAAGAGATTCTGCCTTGCTTCGCCATTGCACTTGTACCTACCCGGATCTGTCTCAGCCCATAGCTTTACCTTAGCTCCTTTGCTGCTGACTTTTTTTCAGAGTAGAAATTAACTCAAGTTGTCAGAGAAGAACTGTAAGTTGTAGCACAAAAATAGGCTGTCAAACCAAGGGCAAAAGTAGCTGTTCTAATTTTAGACCCTGCAAATACATTAAACCACTTATTGAAGTTTTCTTGGTGCCTTAATATTACATGGCCTCATGGCCTTCACTCCAGGCACCCGAGATTAATCAGCTTTGTAAGGAAGACAGAAAGTCTCAACTAAACAAGAAATAGGACACCCCAAATCTGGGGACAGTCACTGTGAGACTAGAACATAACAGCACATCTGAATTTTGTAAGGTCATAGAAGAGACATTTCTATTCAGGAATCCTTTAGTAACAAAAGAAGGCCATGTGTAGCAAGTGGAGGAGGAGGATAAAGTAGATAAGACTCTTTGCTTACATTAATTGGCAAGATATATGGACTCTGGGAGTAAGACATTTCTATAGTAGTTTTTTGAGGGGGGATAGTTACCTCTCTCAAGGTAAGGCTTTGGGAAGAGATCAGTAGGAAGTTTTGGCTTAGTTATTGATGACCAAGTAGCAGTTAATTTTGTCATTTTTTATATCCTGAGAGCTGTCTTAAAGACTGAATTTTATTTGTCTTAAAGATTGAAAAGGCAAAGCACCTTTACCTTTTACTGGAATATCACAGAAAGGACCTTAATTAATCAACTGTAGGTATTTTACTGTTTTATAGGCTGCCTGGTAACATGAACACACTATGAAAAACAAACACTGGCTTCAGCTCTCACCTGGGTTGGCAGTGGAAATATTTTCAGCAATGCTGGCAGCTGGCCCGATAACCACATACACCTTCACTCCCTGACTCCCTCCCTTCATCCCAGAGGAAACATTTAGTTATATTTGCCTCTAGGGTTCCATATGTGAACATATAGCAATAACAGGTCTGGAGGCCTGTAGTCAGCTTGGTTTCTAGAGGAGCACACAGTCAGGCTTCAGGAGGGTGAGGATGTCTCCTCCATTGAAGGCAAGCAGTTTGCTCTTTGGGACTTTATCCCACAGCATGTATATTGTACCCTTATTCATCATGCCTAGCTTCTTCTACCCACCAAAACACCAGGAGCCTCTCCTACTGTATGTCAAACCAACATTTGTATCAGCGATTTCAGCATTATTGATGGTTGAATTAAAAATGGCACTAGCACCGTCTACCAGCTGTATCCAAAGAGGAGCATGGTGGCACTCACTGTGCCCCACAGTAGGATTTTTCCTTCATGTAAGTTCACTTGTGTTGACCCCCTGTCGAGAAGAAATGTCTAACAGAGTGGGAGCTGGTCTAGAGCACACTGTGTATTGGGGTGGCTTATTTATAAGATCTTTCACCTTGTAGATGATTCTTACTATCAGTTCAAACTCTTCTGGCAAGAGGATTAACTTTCAGCGCCAACAGAATCTGCTTTTTCTAAATTGTTCAATTTGGCTTTGAGATGGCAGACGGAAGTCAGCAAGAGGAAAGGTAAAGAACTTGGTCTTTCCTGTGTGAAGGGGTCTTGGTATCTGTACTGCAGACTGGACCACGGACTGCTATCCTTGGCAGACTCAGAACATCACTTGATGGTTTCAAGAAAAATCAGTTCAGGGAAAGGAAAATGGTACATTGGAAAGACAATGACTCGTGGAGAAATGGAGATGGTGATGGAAACTTTGGATTAAAAGGTAATGTGAGTTTGTTGGACCCTGTATATTTCACCTTGAAACTTTCTACAAAGTTCTAGTTGTTTCTGTTCAAGGAATCTTATTTTTTTCATAAGCTTCATTGCCTAGCTCTTTACCAGTGTCCTCTGAATATTGACATTAGGACCTAGTATGGGGAGACAGCTGCAACCATTATGCATGAAGAGAGAGAATCCAGCTTCTACTGTATGTCAAACCAAGAAAGAGTGGTGTTGTCCAGAAAATGCAGTGTGCATTAGTGTAGACATCATTTCCAGTGAAGGAGATGAGATAGAATGATGATTCAAAGATCAGGGTTTTATTCCCCATGGTATTGTATTATTGTCTTAGGAAGCATAGCACAAAGTTGATCCGAATTCTAGTTCTATTTACTAATACAACTTTCTTCTTGAAAGACACTGTCTGATCTGAGTTCTCTGACTTCAGAATAGAAACGACAGATATGGATTGAGTCTACCTGTCTGCAGTGCCTAGAGCTATTCTTGATTTTAGTGTCTCTACCTTCATTCCTGTCATCTGTCCTGGGCCTAGCAAAGTCGAGAGGGAGACAGATCCATTTGTAAGTTTATAATCTTGCATCCTCCTGAATTTGGGAGAAGGGAGGAAAAATCATTTACCAATCACCTTCGTTTTCAATCTCATTCACACACTTTTATTGCTGTGTGAAAGCCCTGGAGTTGGGAAAAGGAAATAGAAGTTTCTCGTTGCAGAGTTAAGGCAGGGGTTGCTGCATTGACAAAGTAGAAACCATGTTTGAGAGTATGAAGAAAGGAGGACAGTTATCCCAGTAATGTGTGGTCAAAACCATGAGGGAAGCACACAGTTCCTGTCTGGGACTAAGTTTATAGCATATCTAGTGGAAAGAACATAAGCTTTTAAACCAGGCTTTTAAATCTTGGGTTCACTGCTTAAAAGCTGTATACCTTTGGGCAAGTTGATTTAGCCAGTCATTCTCAAAGGTGAGCAGGCATTAGAACCCCCTAAAGGGCTATATATACACAGATTACAGGGGCTTGTCCCAAAATTTCTGATTCAGTAAGTGTTAATATTTTTGCACTTCTAGCAAGTTCCCAGGAACCAGACTTGGAGAACCATCAAATTAATCCAGTCTGGGTCTTAGCCTTTTCATCTATGAAATGGTGCTAATATCACCTACCTCACAGGACTGTTGTGATAATAACATCCATATTGAGTACTTACTATGTGCCAGCCAGACACTATACTAGCATGTCGTGAGCATATGTCATTTAATTTTCACAGAAAACTCATGAAGAAGGATTTGGTATCACAGAAGAGATAATTGAGACCTGGAGAGTTTTCTTAAGGTCAAACAACTAAGAAGCAAAAGATGCAGAATTTGAACCCAGGCAGTCTCAGAACCAGAGCCGATTGTTCTTAACCATGCCCTTATGCCATTGTTTGAAATTAAATGAGGTCACGTGTAAGGCATCTATTTTGGTGTCTGACATATGGTTGCTAAATACATGTAGTGACTGGTGGTAATTTTGAGTTGTTCTTTCTTGAAATGACCCAGGGGCAAAAAAAAGGGGGGGGGCAGGGTATGGGAAGGTGATGCGCCTGGGTTTCTAGCGGCTTCTTTTGTCATATTGTGCCAGGCTGGTGGTTTGGCTCCCAGAGCCTCTTTGCTTCCTCTGCTTAGTAGAAACAGGTATTTCAGAGAAAGGGGGTAGTCACGGAAACTCAGTTTTCAGTTGTTTCACCCAATCATTTTGTCTGGTGTGATTAAAGCCTAGATTTCATTCTCTCAGGTTGAGACAAACACCTCAACCCCAAAGCAGTTTTTACACGTCATCAGGGTTGGCTTGGACTTGGCCAGGACTGTGATATCTAGAGCCAACCTTTAGCATTTCAGTGGAACTTGAAACCACTCAAGTTTGAATATAGTCCCTTGAGCCAATGGTGACTATCTGGGTAATATAATAATAACACTTCACAAATATCATGAGAGAGGGTATATGAATACTCAGAAGAGAAAAACAGAGAAGACATGAAGAGATCCCGATTATTTGTTGCATCATTCTGCTTTAAATGAAAGTCCGTGGGAGGACTTTTTTTTTCTGTGTGGGTGAGGGGGGTGGGGGAGGAGTAGAAGTCACTTCTAGGACAGCTGCCTCATGCTGTCACTAATTTGTCCTAAGAAATCAGAGCCTTTATGTTTATAAGCTTGTAGGTGTCAACAAGCCCCAAATGAAACCTTGAATTAAAAATAAATTTTACATCTAGCCAGTGTGACTCAGTGGTTGAGCGTTGACCTATGAACCAGGATGTCACAGTTCAGTTCCCAGCACCTGCCCAGGTTGTGGGCTTGGTCCCCAGTGCAGGGCATGCAGGAGGCAGCCAATCAACAATTCTCTCGCATCATTGATGTTTCTATCGCTCTCTCCCTCTCCCCCACTCTCTCTGAAATTAAGAAGAACATATTTTTTAAAAAAATAATAAATTTCACTGGATCAATGCTTTAATAAGTATCAGAAGCAGCAGGAAAAATGGTGACTCACTATGGAAAATATTGTGATGGACTTCTCTTTCATTTAGATCTGTTTAGAAACGAATGCCTTTAAACTCAAGGCCTTCAACTTTGCCTTTCTGATATTTCTTTCTTTGCACCTTGAACAAATTCAGTGAAACGTTCATATTGCAAAAATCAAACACTTAGAAAAGTTAGGGGGCTTCTTTTCCCAAAGAAGGAAATAACTTAAAAAATCCTATTATTTATGGTTAAAACTGGAATGATGCCAGTTACTCAGGATTTAACTACTGTTTCCCTGAGAAGGCAATATGAATTACCATGGATGAGGGGAATGTGATTAATGGGAGCATGGCTTTTACTTCTGTGATCATTAAAAAAATCCAACACATATGCACACATACATTCCTGCATACATGTATGTATGCATATGTACACCATATTCTGCCTATTAGTACATTGAAAACTAAGACTTAGGAGAAATTCAGAATGGAAAACATAATTGACAACATTGGACTTTTTTTCATCAGGAAGAACATATGATATGCATTTTTCTGGCCCTGCTCTACTGCTCTGAGCAAGCTGGCCTTGCCCTGCGTGGACTGCAGTATTCTGTCCACACCCCTTAACTCCAGAAGGGGATGTGATGAGGATTATCAGGCCAATGTTAGCAAATGTCTCGGGAGCTCGCAGGTAGGAGGCAACACTGGAAATCAAAGCACAATTATGTTTGGCACTTTTGATCAGGTGTATCTAACTTCTCTAACTAAAGCTTCCTACACATAGAAACATGAATATCAGATCTCAGTGCCTGTAAAAATTCCATCACCAGTTACTGCTCTGTTCTCATTAGCTGGGAACCTTTGATGTTTTCACCTACAAAGCTTCTAATCTTTCTGAGAAGTAGATGAGGCACTCATTCCTTTGCCATTTACATTTGGTTCTTTAATTTTGTAATTCCACCTTCCCCTCCCCCCTTCCTTCCCACTTTGCAGATCTCACAGGTGTCTGGTCAGACCTGTCAGGTGGGTCTCTGTTTGCCTGTCATTTGGGAAGCTGATGGTCTTACCTGGGCATGGCTGATTGCACAAAGCGGAACAGGGGTTAGTTTGAATTGCAGGTGTGAGCAATCAGTGTAGATCAGCTCTAATCCATCAGATATTAGAACTGCCAAGCTGCTGCAGACACAGCAGAAAGAGCCAAATGCTGTGTGACTAGTTGTGTGTGTGAGTGTGTAGCCAATGGTTTATAGTGCTGAGGGATTTTGTGTGTTACAGAATGTGGTTGACTCTTAACAACGGCACAACCTTACTGAGGCCCATTCTGTTCAAGGCTGTACAAGAAATCTTGGTGATAGGACATGAGAAACTGGTCACATCTTCAGGCAGCTTATAACCCAGGAGAGAGAAGGATGTATAGCTGGAGGGGTTATGAGCTCAGGCTATAGAATTCTGGGTTCAAATATCCATTCTGTCATTATGGTCTGTTTGATCTTGGCAAAGTTTCTTGTTTTCACTGAGCTTCATTTTCTCATGTACAAAATAGGGATAATGCCTACTTAGAAGAGTTACTGTCTCTAGGACATAGTAGATGCTAAATACATGTTAATTGTTATTTTCACTTTTGCCATTAAAAAGTGGTAAAAAAACTGAGTGGCACATAGTGAGAACAGTCTGGAAGGCCGAGGAAGATTTCAGGAAGGGCGGGATGTGGGAGACCTGAGCCTTGAAGATTCAGACAAGATCACAAGAAAATGGCATTAAAAAAAGAAAAAGAAAAAGGCTGGTGTGTGGGTTCTGGGATCAGCAACAAGTTCATTTGAGTTGGTGTGACAGAGATAATGATCCAAAGGGTGTCTAGGACTGTGCTCTTCAAGGATTTGTTCCTTCAAAACAAATTCCGAGATATGAATGGCCATTTATCACAAGGTGCTGTTGTAAATACTATCACCCTGACCCACCTGTTGTGCAAAAAGCAGGACACATTTTTCCTTCCTGCCAGTGAATTTGAATGACTACATGTGTGGTCCTCAGTCAAAGAATGTAACAGAGGCAACTGCTGTAACCAGGAGCATTGCCTTTGATTAGTTTTGACACTGAGGAGGAGCCTTCAAGCTCTGGGGAGATTGCCCTTAGGATCCCTTGGCAAATTGTGGCTCGTGAGCCACATACGGCTTTTTGGCCCCTTGAGTGTGGCTCTTCCTAAGCCTTAGGAGTACCCTAATTAAGTTAATAACAATATACCTACCTATATAGTTTAAGTTTAAAAAATTTGGCTCTCAAAATAAATTTCAATCGTTGTACTGTTGATATTTGGCTCTGTTGATTAATGAGTTTTCCGACCACTGCCTTAGTGTGTTTATGCTTTGTATCAAAATGTGGCCTATGAGGGCCAGGAGATACACCACAGAAAATGATGAATGCTACCTAAACTTCATATGGTAACCATTTCACAATATATGTAAGTCAAATTATTAGTATGTCAATTATATATCATAAGACTGGAAAATATAAATTAAAAAAAAGACACACAAAAGGTGTCTCAGGAGCATAATGATGGGTCAAATTGTCTGGTGGAAAATAGCATATGGAGTCGGAAAACCTCTGTCATTTATTAGTGGGGAGACCCTCAGGTAAGTCACCTCTTCTTGTGAGGTCTCAGTTGCCCCATTTATAAAATTGGGTGCCATACTTATTATGAGTGTAAATCAAATTTTTAATTCTAAGTCTTTCTTAGGAGGGAGCAAAGCCTGTGTAGGCCAATAAATGCAATGCAGAATCACAACTATAAAAGCAGAGGAGTTCTGACTGGTGGGTAAAGGGCTCTGCCAAGGACTTAGGGTTCTCTTCCTCCTGCTCCACCTCGAGTTGGGCATAGAAGGACACCTCATCCTCTTTGGGGCATGATGTCCAGGCTGATGACTGCGAGATCCTGAGATTCCTCGTACTTGCAGCATGCCGCAATCCTATTACAGTTTAAATTAACTGACAACGGAGGGTTTGTGATTTTCAACTTTTCCATTAACTTCACTGAAAAGTTTTAGAAAATAAACTCATCTCCTTAGGTCTCTCTGTTAGGAGATTGCATAATATTTATTTATATGATGGTTTTATTCACAAGGCATACTTTATCAATAAGTGCCAGAGCGCCAACACCAAGTGTCCTAGTAGGAAGGCCATGAAAAAACTCTGTCTTGCTGTGAGTTGGAGATATTATTCATACGGGAAGCTATCTTTGTTAGGAATGCTTCCCACATGTTTGCAGTAAAATCTTGCCCAGCACTGAAACAGAGGTGAGAAAACTGGAAGAGATTTTTCTCAGAAAAGGCTTTCCCTGGAGGTGGCTGATGGTTGTCTATTGACGACTGTCCGAGTGACAGCAGCATGGTCACACAGAAGGGCAAAATTCTCTGTCCCTGAGAATTTTAAGCAAAAAGGAAAGCAGCTGAAAGATGCTGGCATTTTAGCCCTTCAAAAGTTTCCCAGGCCACGCTGCTCATTAGAGCAGTCAGTACTAAGCTGGAGATGATCATGTTGAATTGTTGCCTTTATGTGCCTCCTAGCATGTTACCCCAGCAGCAGACCTTCAGTGGACAAGAAAGTCAAGGACCTTGACCATCCCTAATGCTACAATAACTTGGGTTGGATTATGAGCAAGATGATTGTGCACACAACCCAAAATTCATGCAGGGTAGACAGAAATCCTGTCCAATACCAGTCACCAATGGCTGTCATAGAATACCTGTCACTAGGTGATGTGCTGCATCTCTGGGGAGCAGCTGTGTGGGCCAGATGATTCCCATGGCTTTCTTGAGCCACTCAAACTTCACCTTTGCAGCTGGGAACCTAGCAAAGGGAGGTGCCTTTTATTCTGGAAGCTTTATCTTTAAGTCCCAGGTTCATCAATGATTACCTGGAAGTTAGCTTGAAATTCCAGGCCAATTTCAAATTCTCTACCAATATTGAGTTACTATGCTAATTTTTCACTCAACTACACACATATTCTTATACATATTATACAAGGAAAACAAAGAAACAAGCCCTGGCAAGCAGAAAAGTGAAATTCTGTGTGTTGGCTCAACCAGAAGGGACAGCTGTGTGGCTATATTATTCTTGCTGTGAAAGATGTTCTCATTCAAACCTTAACACTTTGGAAAATCCCTTAACCTCTCCAATCCTCAATTTCTTTTTCTTCAAATCAGTTTAATAAAACTTACCTTGCAGAGTGGTTATGAGGAATAGGAAGTATATTTTTACCTTCCAACATAGTTCCTGGCAGGTAGGAAGTCATAAATTGGAACTTCATTATCATTTTTGGTCTCTATTTGTTAATAGATTAATACTATTGATAATTGTGTCTGAACCATGAATCCATGAAACACAAACTACTTATGTGAAATTCTCTAACAGATTTTTCCTGTGTAAGACTGGGGACTAGACAGCTGTGTCCGTACCACGAACACACAGGAGAGATGGCCCACAGTCAGCCATACCACGAACACACAGGAGAGATGGCCCACAGTCATACTAATACTACTACATCGACATTCTGTAAATGCGAATTCATTATAAACAAATTTATTATAAGTTTTAAATAAATACTATATTATTTAAACAATACTAGATTAGTATAATAAATAGTTTAAGATGCTCCTGAGACATGGTTTAGCCTTTTTGGAGGCAGCAATTCCAAGATAGTTTTGTTCAGACCAACTCCTAAAAACACAGGAGATTAATATTAAATGAACACATTGACAAAGTGATATGAGTTAAGTCACTCTCCAGCCTTGTTAGCTTAATGCTAATGTGGACAAGGCTTAAATGGCTAATTCTATCTAGAAAGGCAGGTATGAAGAGCTATCTTTTGACCCCTTTGCTGGCTAGGGTGTTTTTCTTAGCTTGTGTGGAAAAAAAGAAAAACACACTTAGAAAAAGATTGCTAGGTATTTCTTTCCTTTGGTTTATTTTTTCAGCCAAAATATAAGACCTTACTTAGATGACTAGCAATTAAGGAATTTTTGTGGTTTATTTCCTGATCTAACTGCTTACTTCTGAAGAAAGCAATCCTGACAAGCTTACGTTAGCCTGGATCTTACCAAAAGTATAAAGCCAAAAACATTTTTGAAGGGTTTAGAGAGAAAAGTCAGGCTGGAAATGTAACAATAAAATGCTCCTTAAGGTTGCTTTTCCTAGATCACATGGACTTTATTTTTCCCCCTTGGATACTGATTTTATAGAAAATAAACAATTTTCCAATGCATTAACCTCATATTTTAATGACATTGGAGACCTGCAGTGGAACTAGAAGGTGAGTAATCAAATCAATGATGGTAATTCTACTTACGATAATACTTTGAATTAATAAAACCCTTTACTCATAAAGATCTCACCACTGTTTGCATAAACTTGACCTCATTGCTCTGTAAGCATTGGTTGAATATGGATTTAAATTTTACTTCTTTTCCACAGCCTTATTATAAGGAAGTAAAGGACTTTTGAAAACCAATTTTCTAGGAGAAATTCAGAGACGTCCCATTCAGTGTCAAGATGCAGAAATGCGTCTTCCTAATTATCATCAATACTGGGCAGTGCTAGTGTCAGGTGAGGCCTGAACCAGCAGCTGAGAATGCCCCCAAGGACCAGATATTGTAATGGCTCTGATTACTGACCCTAGGAGGCTTCTTCCCTTGCTGTTGCAAGATGACTGCCAGCAACCCCTGGGGCTGTTTGCTGCCTGGCTGACCTATGCCCTGCCTAGGTTCTGAGCTTCACCCTGAGTGGACTGGCTTATTCATGGCTTAGGGAGGCCCACAGATCACATCCATTGGCTATGAGAACTCAGGGTTCTCATTGGCCTCGTTAGAGTCATGGCCTTCATATTTGGGTTCCTGGGAGCAGAGTGAGCTTCACCCAGAGCACATGGTCCAAGACTGAGGGAAGAGAAGTTCCCCTGGAGCAAAACCAGAGAGGCTGCCAGGCAGAAAAACCCAACCGAAACACAGAAATGACAATGGGATTGATCTCCAGGTCACACTGTTGAAAGTGGTGGTGGGGGAGTGAGCTAGTGGAGAGTCTGGGGGCTTTTGAGCAGGAATATGGCAAAGTGAATTTAGGCGTTGAGGGATAATGATGATGATAATAATATCTTGCATGACTAGTGCTTTATATTTTCCAAAATGCTTTCACTTACCTGAGCCTTTTTAATAACATTGTGACATAGAAGGGTAGGTATTATACCTATTTTGCAAATTACATTGAGGTGCAGAGAAATTATTTAGAGATAATTAGAGAGCTAGGGTGGTGATTCGGGCCTCTTAACTTTTGATACACTCCCTTCCGCCCCCTCCTGCCCCGTATTATCATTTATAATGTTAACTATTATTAGATCAAGCTCATCAAAGTAGATTACTCAGTTTTGGAATGTTTTCCTAATTTATTTACAGAATATTAATTGAATGTCTGCTATGTGCTGAACATCACGCTAGGTGTTGGGGCTCAAGGAATTTATTAAGAGGTAAAAACAAGCCACTATTTTGAGTCATTAGCTAAATGAAAGCACAGAGTGACACAACACTGATCTAGGCTTGAGGAAGGTGGAGGGGCTGTCAGGGAAGGCTTATGGAGAAGATAATGTCTCAACTAAAACCTTAAAAATAAGTAGAGGTGAGCCAGATAAAAGGATGAAAAGACAAGAGTGGGGAGGGTGTAAAGCTTTCCAACAGTAAGAACAGCATGTACAAAGGTCCTGGGGTGAGAACATGGCATGTAGAAAACCTGCACAGAACTGAATACTATGGCTGGAGCACCAAGTGCCAGAGGTTGAATTGTGGAGATGAAAGAGGCTACAGAGATTGGCTATGGGTACACCCTGAAGTGTCTTGAATGCTTTGGGCTTTATCCAGAGGGAATGGGGGGATATGGAAAGGTTTTAGAAATGCCACTCGGGTTATAAAATGCAAATCAGTGGGAGCAGGAGGGAGGAAGTAGGAAGAAAGAAATGGGACTGGAAGCCCAATTAGATGGTTTCAGGCACTGAGGAGGGAGGTGATGATGGCCTAAATTAAGGCAGTGTCAGAGGAAGGAAAAGAAGTATTTGGGTTTTCATGATATTAAAATTGCAAACTTCTAAAACATTAGTTTACCCAAAGAAATAATAAGTGATGTCTATGCAGAACTCTTAATTTTATCTCTTCATTCAGGTGACTTTTAAAAAAATTCCATTGGACTTGCTTTATTCAGCAAGCAGTTATTGGGCACCTATTGAAAGTAATATATTCTAATACTGTCTAGATCTGCTAATTTTATCAGTTTATGTTGTATAAAATACAACTTTAGATACATCTTTTAGATATGTCACAGCGTCAGTTAATTTCCACCTATTTTACTTAATTTCAGAATTGTTCTGAAATTCATATTGAGTATAAGAGAGAAGGTTTTCAAAAAGAGAGTTATGAGATAACTTGTGTGTGTGTTTAGCGCCTTTTGCTAAGCTAAAAATCTTGTTCATTTTTCTGATAATCTCTAGGAAAAATGGCAAAGTATACTGAACAGATTACCAATTTATATAACTGGGTACAATTGCTACAAAAATAACTCCCAATGCGTTTTTGCGGGGCTTGTTTGAGTTTCAAAATTAGGGCAATTCTATATTCCCACAGATGCAAATGAGAAAAAGGATTTAGCTCCTGCACAGAATAAAAGGTTTTATGCAAACATTTACTAATTAATTCAGCTAAATTTTGATGAAGTCTGATGCTTAAGAACGTTCTATTTATGGAATTAAAACTCCTAACACTTCTTTATCATCAGCAGGCTGGGCACAGTCTTCACTCAGGTATCAGCTCCTCCAGTAATCTCTAGCCTAGGCTGTTGCAGAGGTTTACAACTCTGGCCGATAAAGGCAATTCTAATTTAGTGCTCACGTTAATTATCAGTAATATTAAATGAATATATTGGAGCTATTTACATGTGTCACTCAAGGTTGCTGTATTCTAAAGAAAATGATTATAATTGTTCTTATTAGTTATCATATTTCATGATTCTGCAGTGACTTTTTTTTTTTGGTTGGGTTTTGGGAATATCTTAATGAGGAAAAAGGCTTACAGTATTTTAAAATGTTCAGAAGGCACCAAATAGCACTTTCTAATTCATTAGTCATATGTTATTGGAAAATTCCTTTGTGTTACTTTATTTGTTTCTGAGCACATGTAAACCAGATTAAAAAGGAAAAATGGGGCAGTCAATCTTCTCTGATAACTGGTGAAGAGATTATAATACAGAATGAAAAGCCGTATACCTCTGAGATTTGAAGCACTTTACATTACTCTGCGTTTTGCTCTTAGTTCTGCTAGGGATTGATATTTTGTTGCCTATGGATTTTTCTACAACAGTAGGGAATTTGAGTATCTAAGTGGCTTCTTTTAAAATCTTATTCCATAGGAATTTCTGTCAAATAACATGATCTTATGATAACACTCAAAATTTTTCAACAAGGATTAAAGAGAAATTGCAAAGAGTACTGGACAGTACAAAGAGAATGGGTCAAATGCATACTGTGTGCATATTGTGGCTGTTAATATCAATTTTCCCCCATTAGATTTATAAAATGTTAAAAAAAGATAAATTTTGTTGCCTAAATAGTACCGAGTTAGGCAACTCATAGGAAGCCTGTAGGATATCTTGTTTTCATAGTACCTTTTTCCTAAACTGAAAGCATTTCACTCTATCCTGTATTGAATAAAAATGTGTAATTCTAATATGTGGATTATCTGCCTGATATAGACACCTGATTAAGTTTCAAAGTAGATTCAACATTAAAAACTTTGACAATAAAAGCTGCCATGCCCTGGCCAGGAGGCTCAGTTGGTTGGAGCATCATCCCATACTCCAAAAGGTTGGGGGTTCGATTCCCAGTCAGGGCACATACCTGGGTTGTGGGTTTGATCCCCAGTTGGAGGGTATACAGGAGACAACTGATTGATGTTTCTCTCTCTCTCTCTTTCTCTCTCTCTCTCTCTCTCTCTTTCTCTCTCTCTCTCTCTCTCTCTCTCCCTCTCTCGGCATGTCCTCAGGTGAGGATTAAAAAATAAATAGTAAAATAAAAAGCTGCCAGATGTTCACTTACATAGTTTTGACTTATATAGAATAACATGTGATCTAGTGCAATTGGGGGAATGGGGTGTTTCAAAAAATGGATTGTTTCCAAAGCTGCAGTTCAAGTTTTTAAATCGTTTTCACCCTGAGCGCTCCTAGTCATCATCCAAGGCTCAACGTAAAGTCGCCTCTTCTGGAGATCTCTAGTCTCTCTGCCAGCCCTGGTCAGAGTTTATGCTCCCTTTTTATATCGCCACACCATTTTATATCGTAAGCATCTGTTTTACTCACCTGTCCTTATCAGCCTCCTTCTCCCCCAACTCCTCAGTCTCTAAACTCCCTGAGAGTTGGCACTCTGTCAGGCTCAGCTTTATTCTTTCAGGGCCTTAATGCCGTGTCTCAAACACAGTAGATAGATTCTCACCATGTAATGAAAGCCAATTGAAAAGAAACCACACACGTCCCTACCTTCTTAAAGTGTATCAAAAATAATAATAAAAACTTATGATCACTTAGACTTTTCATCATGAGCCACAGAGCTTCGTAAACCTGCCAAATGCGTGTGTGTCAGTTTTGCTCTGCATGACCGAGCTGCCTACAGCTCGTGTGCCCTTTAAGACGCTCCTGAGATGAGGTGGGCTCTTGGTGGCAGGTTCTAAACGATAGCAGAATTATTTGGGTTCCTTTGAGCTGACTCCTAGTATCAGAGTGTCTGCGCCTCAGTGTTTTAATTGACCTTCATCTCTGTGTTGTCTTGATCTCAGGCTATTGACAGTGATGCTATCCGCTAGACATGCCGGGGGCAATCGCCTTGCCATATTACGTGTAGTGAGTGAGTCCCCACAGACATGTCCCCAATAGGACCAATGCTGGACTTCAGCAAAGACCATCAGGGAACTTTGAGGAAGAAGATTACTCACAGATTGTGGGGGTACATGGTGCACCCAAGGGAAGAGAGGGAGAGATATATTACAGACCTGGCGCTCTGCCTTTATGGTCCAAGGGTGGGGTGTCTGGGGTTTCAAGGTTTTCCTCGTTATTGGCTAATCTAAAGCATCAGAGAGGAATTAGGGTGCTGGGAGGGAGAAGTGTGGCCACTGAAGTGGTCAGTTATCTAGGTTACCCAGGGATTTCTGAAAGAGGGAGCTTTGTGTGTGTGTGTGTGGGGGTGCTGGAGGGGGCAGCCTAATTCCTTACCTGGGTGTCTTGCTAATAGCTGTGTCGTACAGCTGGCCGTATGTTTATTCAAGGTGCATGTCTTTAGAAGTCGATGCCTTGGCAATTAAAAACTTAATGTGAGGCATTTACACTACACTCTGCCACTTCCTGTGGGCCCCTGTCTCCTTTCTCTTCCCCCTTTAGTTTAAGCAGCTGATGGCTCTTAGGCCAAATGCCCTGGCTTTCAGAGTAATCACCATCCTTTCCTCCCAATATGCAAGCCAACTGCTTTCATCACATCTTATGGCATCTTTTTGGGTAGTTTCATTACTGTTTGCTTTTCAAATGTTCAATTATATGTGCTCCCCTGCCGCCCCCCACCACCGCCCCCCATTTTCCTCTACTGGTAGAAAAGGCCTAACTTAAAAAAAACAAAAACCCTCTAGACTCAATTTCATTCTGAATGCTTAAGCTGAATGTTTAATGTCTAGGGAAAACTGCTTCTTAGAAGATAGATGTGTTACTAGAATGGATCCTCATGTTAAATGATTCCTTAACATTTACTTTTGTATCTAAAGGAAAGACAAATACAATTCAACTTTGCAAAAGAAAAATAGAATGTTGCAAAGGTAACAGATTCATTTAAGTAATTCTATAAACTTTAAATCACCTTAGGATGAGATCTTTGTTCATTTCCTTTAAGTTTTTCCAAAACTTTCAGTAGTATTTATTTTAATATCTCATGACTTCTGCATTAGACTTCTGATAGTTAACCCAAATATTTCCTACAGTAAACTTTGTCTTTCCTTTACTGTACAATTTGCAGTGAAAACAGGTTCTTCACTTATTACCAATCATAGTTCATCTTTCAAACACTTAGTGACTCCTCTAGTCTGTTATTCTTTGCCCCCAAACTCACTTTTGTTTAAACTTTTACTTTTAGGATTTATATAAACCTGCTATTTCTCTCCCCCCTCCCCTTAATTATTGATCCTTTCCAAGAGGCACATTAGAGCAGCATTTCTTTTCTTTTCTTTTTTTAAAAATAATTTTTATTTCTTGAAGTATTATAAAGAGTATTACATATGTCTCCTTTCCGCACCCCTCCCCCCACCCCTTGACATTCCCCCGGCCTCCCCTACCCCCTAGTGTCTTGTGTCCATTGGTTATTCTTATATGCATGCATATAAGTCCTTCGGTTGATCTCTTAACCCTCCCCCGCCAACCCCCAAACCTTCCCCGGCTTCCCACTGTAGTTTGACAGTCTGTTCAAGAGCAGCATTTCTTTAAGTAAGATCTGCAAACCACTTGCATCAGAACCAGACTCATTTCAGCATTTCTTGTGAAGGACAAGTACCTCAGAATTGCACTCCATATATTTATTCAGTTTCCAGTATCTCACTTTGTATAAAAATAACAGCAATAAAAAGGTGAATGTTCTATTAATAACTAAATTTAGATTGAGGTCCATTTTGAACCTCTGATCACCCCCCCTTTTTTTGTTAATCCTTACCTGAGGATTTTTTCCCCATTGATTTTTGGAGAGGGTGTAAGGAATGGAGGGAGGAGAGAGAGAGAGACAGCGAGACAGTGAGACATGGATGTGAGAGACACGCCCATTGGTTGCCTCCCACATGCACCCAGATAGCGCAGCGGCAGGATGAATCTGCAACCCAGGCATTGACCAGGAATTGAACCTGCAACATGGGCTGAAGCTCTAACCACTGAGAAACACTGGCCAGGACACCCCCTTGCTTTTCTGTGTCTTATGAGTTGTGTTATTGAAAAGACTCTATAGAGGTCAAGTAATCCTCAGTTACTTTTGAGAAATTCTCCTGATTTTTCAATCTCAGTTTGGATTCTCTTTCCTATCCATATTTTCTCTGGATGGATGCATTCAGTCTCATGGTTTTAAGTGACATCTACAAGCTAATAGTTTCCAAATTAATAAGTCTAGCCTGGCCTCTCCCTTGTATTCAGACCTGTTTATTCAATTATCTACTAGGTGTACAGGTTAATAATGCGGATTTTGTAATCAAAGAAAACATGATAATTTCAAGAGAAACATCAAAAGTGCTTTATTCAAAGTAATGTCCATTGCTAGCTACACATTTCCCCTATCTTTCAGGTAATTTGTAGATACCTTCCCAATAGAACTTTTCTGGTTTTGAGGCAAACCATTCAGAGACCCAATTTTACTTCCCAGGCAAGATCTTTTAACGTGTTTTTACCTGGTTTTGAAGTGTGTGATGGTGCGTTATCATGAAGCAAAATTACTTTGCCATGTCTTCTGGCCCATTCTGGTTGTTTTACGATCAAAGCGTGGTTCAAGTTGACCTGAACATTCTTTGTCTTTCACATCGAAATCATCACTTTTAAAGTGTTTAAACCAGCGTTCACAAGTATCTTGAGATGGATCATATTCACCATAAGCTTCCCAAAGTATACGATAACTTTCAGCAGCACTTTTCTTCAGAATAAAGTAATGAATTAAAACTTCCCACAAATGTTCTTTTTTGGCATGACATTCAACATTTTTAAGCGTGAAAATATCTATGATGTTAACACCTTCAGAAATTTGATATATGAAGTTTTGAAGCTTATTGTCAATACAACAAAATAGCATACATATACAATCGCATATATATCAACATATGTGTAACTCTATCTATTGAAAAAAATCCGCATTATTAACCGGTACACCTTTACTTTTCATCTCCATTTGAACATCTAATAGGCATTTCACATTTAACAGGACAGAAATTTAAACTTTGATTTCCATCCTAATATCTAAAACCCATTCAAATAAGTGGCATTACATTTATTCATTTCCTCAACCAGAAACCCCGGTGCCACTTCTGTTTCTTCTTTCTCTCTCGTCCCTTATATCCAGTTCTGTAGCATGTCCTGATGGTACAACATCCAACATATATTGAAAATCTGACCACCTCTTACCCCTTCACTACTATCATGCAGGTCTATTGTCCCATGGCTAGTTCTACAGTAGCCTTATCACTGTTCTCATGGCTTTCACTCCCAGCCTGCAACCAGCAGTAGAATCACCTTTTTATAGCTTCAGTCAGATTGCATGTCTTCACTGCACAAAACCCCCTGCAGGGGCTGCCAGCCATACTTGGAACACAACCTAAAGTCCTTACCAGGGCCTGAACGGCCTACAGGATGGAGCCTGCCTCCTTCTCCCACCTTTGTCCTAGCATGTCCCTACCTCAGAGTCTTTGCACTTGATGTTTGTTTTGTCTGGAATGTCCTTCCGCCACAAATCCACCTGACTTTTTCCATCACTTCTTTTCAGGTCTCTGACCACAATCACTTTACTTGAGGGGGCTTTCCTCTCTAAACCGCACCCATTTGTCACTCTTTATTTCCTTGCCCTGCTCCCCTTTTCTTCCCATATATACTATCTGGCATTATATCATGTACTTCTATTTTATGTATTTGCTGTCTGTGGTATTCCTGTCTGTGTTACTCTCCTGGAAGCACCACTTCTTCACATTATTCCTCCAGGGCCTAGAGCAGCAGCAGCAGCAGCAGCACATGATGTCTGTTGAATGTATGAATTTAATCCAGGCCCCTTCTTCATACAATACTTCAGTTGAACTGTGGCTGAGAGTTTGAAAAACAAACAAACAAAAACAAAACACATTCTAAATATTTTTCATGTCCTAAAATGACAATGAGATGACTCAGCTTTGGACAATCCCCAAAAGCACGTTAACCTTGCCTTTTTTGTTTGAAGGTGCTTCCTTAAGTCTGATCAGCTTTATTCTCACATTGAAACTCTCCTTTCGAATTGGCTGAGAGCTCCTACAATCTCTTAGCTGGGCCCTCTGCCAATCCAACCCCGAATATAAATGGTAACACAGTCATAATTGTTATCATTATTTGATATCACCATGAATCTGTGAATACAAGTAACCCACAGGATTTCCTCTTAGGCATTCCTTGATCTTGTTCTCTGCTTTATAGATTAGAAGTATTTTGGACATATTTAGTCATATTTTTACTCCCTGGAGTAAAGTATGGTAGCAAGGAAATATGTTAAATTGGATATCAGGTGTATTAAAAGCTTCTTGTTTCAGTGTTATCAGCCATGCTTTTGTAGGTTGTTGAATATATTATGCCCAGGATTTAGTATATGCATTAAATATGATCGAGTTCACTAGGAAATATAAAAATAGAACAAAATGCAACACTTTACTTGCAGATTGGAGGTGAGGTGATTGGTATGTTAATTAAAGGTGACCTCAGCACTCTTAATATTAACCTCCTGATTTTCTCCAGTGTTTCAGGTAGGGAAAAAAATTACTCTTCAATATTCCTAAGAATGAGATTGGATAAAGGATACAAATGAAGTCTAGACTGAGTACAAAAACATGAGCTCCTTCTCCTGGCTGCTCAACCAATGCAGACTAAGTCTGGGGATGAGATAACTATCTCAACAGCCTTCAGACTTCAAATTATAGTAATTATGACAATTTGTACCAATAGCCATGAGGTGGGATTTTTGATGTGGCTAAAAATAACATCTGTAAAACCCAATAAAAATTACATTTTGCTAATTTTCTGATAAGATACTGTTTTAACTATCCTGTGTCTTCAGCTGCTGCCAGTATTCAATTAGAGGATTCCTTTAAAAAAATTTTTTTTAACCCATTTTGTCTCCTGGATCCAATTCCATCCTCAGCAATGCATTTGTTTTAATGATCTTAATTAATTGTTTTGTGTGAATTTTGCCTTTCAAACTGATACTAATCTTGGAGACTTTATTAACTTGCTGATTGTGAAGTCTGGATACAAAAGGACCAATAGCAGGGCTCAGCCTGTTCTTTCTGGCTTAGAAAACAGACCCACAGAGGCCTGCTCAGGCAAGTCAGTTGGGAAAAGGACAAAGAGGAAGTGGATACGGGGCCACTAACGCAGGCTGGCTCTGCAGTTCTGTCCAGCTTGGAAGTTGCCAGCTCATCCTGAAGGCCCAGTCATTGGTGGGAGCTCCCAGAGAGCTCCCCTCAAGCGCCCTGTCACAGTGCCTCATGTGTCTTCCTGTGCTGCTCTTCCTTAAACACTTTCCTCTTAGTTAATTTTTGATGAAGAAAATCACATATTTCCCCATCTTTTTATTGAAAGATGATGAAATTGATGTTCAGAGAGCTCACTCAGTTGGTGAGTACCACAGGCAAAGCTGAAGCAAAGGGCTTTTGATTCTCCTTCTAATGGTCTTTTAATCAAATCATGTGGCCTCTAAGCTAATATAATTGTGTGTGGGTAGGACTCACCCCTGGCTCCCCAGAAATCATTTTCTTTTATCTCTGCATCCTCTGTCTACTCCTTTCCCCCTCTAAACAAGCAAACTCTCCCTTGATCAAGCCACCACCTCATCCCTTTCATTTCCTTGTCTTCACATCTATACTTTTAAAAATGTGTTCTTTTATTTACTTGAGAGATAGAGAGAGGAAGGAAGAGGGAGAGAGAAACATTGATGTGAGAGAGAAACATTGACTGGCTGCCTCCTGCAAGCCCCCTTATTGGGGATTGAGCCCGCAACCTGGGCATGTGCCCTGATTGGGAATCAAACTGGTGGTCGATTGGGAATCAAAGGCGAGGGATTTGACTTTTTATCTACTTTCTCCTACTTCCAACAAATAATCTCTTGCTGACTGGAAAACACACTGATATGTCGCATTATCATCTAACTCCTCAGCAATCCTTTTCTATTAACTAATCCATTCTCTTCATTATTTTAAACTCTCTCATTGGAAACTAGACATTTCCAGTTTATTTTAGTTTAAATCAAAAATAAAAACATTCCCTTTAGAGTGACTCAATGTTTTATTGGTTTATTTCATTTCTGCTTTTGCTCGCTCTTCTTTTTAGAGCTTGAAGACTCAGACTGCTAAGAAATCAGCTTTCTAGCTGGTCTGGCTCAATGGATAGAGTGTTGGCCTGTGGATTAAAGGGTCCCAGGTTTGATTACGGTCAAGGGCACATACCTGAGTTGCGGCTCGATCCCCAGTAGGGGGCGTGAGGGAGGCAGCCAATCAATGATTCTCTCATCATTGATGTTTCTATCACTCGCTCCCTCTCCCTTCCTCTCTGAAATCAATAAAAATATATTTAAAGAAGAAGAAATCAGCCTTTCCTTAACGTTTGAATGACTTGTTAGGAAATCTAACTCTGTCTGTGCCTGGGACATGAATAAATATGACGTGAGTAGTTCTGGTAATCTTAGGAACCACCACAGCGTCCTAAAGGATCATCCCATATCAGTCAGAAAAAGGCTAGAAAGAAATAGTCATCTTCATTTACTATCTCAAGACCTGTCATACAGAAATTTTAGGAGGAACAGTGAACAAGACCCATGGTTTTCTACCTCATTCATGCCATGGCTCACTTGAACCTTGCAAGAGCAGAGTTAAGTGGATGGAAGGAGACAGTGAAGGGCAGAGGGAAGAAAGTGCTTAGCCACTCACTCCATTCACCCCTAATCCATTCAGGAGATGCAGGAGTAAGGGTAGCTAGGCCACAGAGCTGGGAGAGCAGGGCCCATGGCTGTTTTGTTTACTATCATGATTCTTTTACTTGGTGAATGCTCGTTAGTGAGAATTGTTTCAGGTGAATGTTTTTGCTCCAGTCGCTTTGAGTTGCGAAGTAAATGGGAAGTGAAAATATGAAGACAAACATGGCCTATTCTTTCAAGAAGTTTGGTTGAGTAAGGATGAATTGATTGATTGATGCAAGCATGAGATCACATAGTTCCCATGAAGCAAAAATTGGAAAGAGCCATGACTGTCAACTAAGGATAAGGTTTCTAGTAATTTTAGTATA